>NC_087066.1:8141823-8262432 GCF_963678635.1 Symsagittifera roscoffensis
CCCCCCCCCCCCCCCAGATGGTTATATGTAGCGGACAAAAAACCACGGTGGGAATGGCTCCGAAGCCATTTATTTATACTATCGTACCCAAACCAAGGGAATGAGACCAAGAGCTGCTTATGTAAGTCTACAATTCCATATTCTACAGCCCTAAAATGATCCCTTATTACCCATGTATAGCACTCGAAGCAGATATTACTTTGAAATGTTGTCTGGGGATGGCAGGCCACTTTTACTACCTCGTCCGCCACCCCCTACCCCCTACATGTAATGCCTCTCCCAACATCCCCTCCCCTACATCCTTTTGTGATCATTTTTAAACGAAACCACCATTGACATGCAATGATGAGTCATCAATTCGCTTTTTGATTTACGAATTTCATCATCAATCACATTTTTGTGGTGTTGAGCGAGGCGTTCAAAATAATATACTGTTGTAATCATAATTTGATCGTTTGGAGGGATAGTTCTTTGGTCTCTGTTGATAAAATTAAATTTACCAAAAAATCATCTCCAATAGACTTATAACATCTATTTGTTATTTGTATACCAATGTCATATATACTAAGACCTTCATCAGTTTGGTTGAGAAATGAAGTAGCCTTGAAGGTTCCTGAAATAGACTAGTTGAACAGATTAATGTTCGAAGTTTGTTCATGCGCCATTGCGAAAGAAAGATCTTTTTGTCAACAAAATCTTTTTCTCGGCAGATTGTCCTATTGACTGGCTCCAGGCGGATTCGATGTCCACATGGAATAATATTTTAGCTATCACGCACAATTTTTAGAAGACAAGATTTTCAGAAACTTTTAATATTGTTGGAATTAATTTTAAATTAATTAAAAGCGCGTTTTACTCAACTGAGAGCACTTTTGTCACCGAACAAAAATCAAGTTTTCATGGCGGAGCTAAAAAAAATGCGTATCATACAATTTTCATGAGTGAAAATAGTATGAAAAGTATTTTTTTTTCAAAAATTTTTTTGACCTATTAGAAATCCTTTTAAATGGTTTTTCATATATTTTATACAAGCTTAAAACGATGCAGAGAGTGTGTTTTGCGCCTAAAAATAACTTTTGTTACCAAAAAATAGTTTATTCAATTCAAAAAATAATACAATTTATACGTATGAAAATCAATTTGTTTTCAAAAAAAAACAAGCATTTTGAAAAAACTCAACTGTTTTCACGCTTTCAAATTAAAATATACAAGTTCAATCAATTTTTCGTTCAATGAGAAGTCTCCAGTTTACTCTTTCTGATTTGGTCGTCGTTGACTAGTTTTTAAAAAAAGTTCCAGGATACCAATTCGCAGACTAGAATTTTGTTACAAGTTGTCCGTAGAGCCAAGTTCTTTCAAAATAGCGTTAGTTGCCGATCATACGGATTAGACTCTTTGTCTTTTTATTGCAAAATAAGTCTATTGTTTCGCAGGAAAACTGATAAATCAAGTGCTTGAATTAATTAATATTTTCAATTATACAGTCTTCATACAGTTGAAACTTCAATGTTGGTTAATTTTTCTGTAATTTTGAGCTCCCACTTCAACAAATAGAAGTTTACGGCCGAAACGATACACATTTCAGAGGTGCTTTTTTATTTATTCTCAAACTAGATCACGGAGACTGATTTTATGATTAATGACATTAACTGTTCTAATGATTATGACATTAATTGTCATAATGAATCTTCTACGCTAATCGATCTTCAACCAGCAATCTTGTTGACGTTAAAAGGAAGAAATCATCACCCTTTATTGAAAACGGACCTATTTAAAAACTGCCTAAAAATTAGAAGATTGAAAAAAGCCGTCAGTTTCAAAAAAATCGCGAAAGTTTCTTCAATCAAACTGTTATTTTTAAGGTTTCTATGAAATTGAATGCGTAGTTCATTGAAAGTAGTTTTTACCGCGTTTTGGTTGATTCTACTGGCGAAATATCTGCTTGACTGCTAATCATGTTTGCTGCCCGGATTCAATTGTCGTTGACGAGTTTTGAAAAAGTTGGGAAACATTTCTTCCAGGATACTTTAACTCGGATTGTGTTGCTGCTGTGAATTGTTTGTAGAGCCGAGTCGTTTTTTCAATATATTATATTTGGATGATAAGAACAAGATTTTTTGTTGTTTTGTTGCATCATAGCTCTATTTTTTTGCAACAAACTGAGGAATCAAATGCTTGAAACAATTTTCTCTCAACTAGAGAGCTTTTGTGCCGCTGAAACTTCACTTTTGGTTATTTCTACCGCAGTTTTGCGCTCTGGCGAAAAAATATAGAACTTAACGGGATAATTGAGGCACTTTTTGGAGGTAACTTTTTTCTTTTATTCTCAAATTGGATCACGATGGCTGATTTTTTATAGAAAGATTGTATCATAAGTCGTCATAATGTATCTCCTAAACAAATAGTTCTTCAATGAGCTTCCATGTGGACGTTGAAAAAAATTAAAGAAACGCTTAGTATTGAAGATGAATCTATTTCAAAAAAAAGACTTATTATAATTGTTTGTTTTTCTAATCGTAATTTTTGCATGAGCTCGTAAAGTTAATTTTTTTGTACTCCCCACCTAAACTATTTTTAAGTTTTTTTTTCTAATTGACTGCGTCACTTTAAATAGTGTCATTTTTTACCCGCTGAAATGTACGTTAATTTCATCTGCAAGAGTTTGGTTTAGGGCTAAAGATGTTTGCTACAACCAAATTGGTCGTCGTGGACAAGTTAAAAAAAATTTTTTTCAGCAAATCACTAAGTGGATTCAAAATATTTGCGAATTGTTTGAATTAACGTGTTGTTTCAGAATTCAGTTACTTGCGAATCATAAGGCAAAAACTTTTCGTTATCTTTTTGCATCATAGCTCTAGTTTATTACAAACTTCTTTCAATTATAAAAATTTAATGCCGTTGAAAGTTCACTGTTGTTTAAATCTTCCGTAACAAATATAGAAATTTTTATCCAGCTTTTTCAAACTGGCTTCTAAGATTTCGAAGAGCTTTAGAATCATCAATTTTTTCTAAGTTGAAACTTTTTCGGACTTTTGTTGAAACTTTTCTTATATTTAATTGCTCTCACCGATTTTTTAAAGTTTTCTTTTGACTATATTTTAATATAGCGTTTTAACTGATTTTGGAGGTTTTATTTTGTATTAGTTATTAGTTGTGCGATTATTAATTACTAATTGGAGTTTTCAGTTTCAGTTTTCAATTTATTCGTTTTATAAACTCCTCAGTGAATACTTCTTAAAATCATTAAAATCAAACATGGTTGCAGTTAATAATTTTATATAGGTATAGTTGATATTTTGTTTGTTTTTCTTTTTCAAGAAAAAGTCTTGGAAATTCGTTCAAGCTAATATTTGATTTTTCGCGTTTTGACTTTTGATTTAGTATTAAGTTCAGTTAACTTCCATTGTTAAAAGGAAACAGATCCAAAATCGAAGAGCAAAAACAAAAACATCCCAAAAACGTGATCGACTTTTAGTTTCGAAATTGGAATTAAAAATTTAACATTTTCCAGCCGAACAAAAAGTTTAACTATTGATCCAGTATTCAATTTTCTCAAATTGGGCTAAACTTTTCCAAAACAAATTGTTGAATCTTGTTTTTAATTTATAAGTCTAAGATTGTTCTGTATCAGTTTTAATGCTTTTTAAATTCGAAAATTGAAGTTGTTCTGAAAATTGAAATAAAAATTTTACAGGATCTACAAAAAAACAATTCCTTGAACAATTTAATGGTTCTTTAAAACGTTTATCTTTAAACTTTAGGAAGTTCTCTGCCTGAAAAATTTTCTGATTGGGAAATTTTACAAAATGTTTTATCTTTTTTAAAGTTACATCTCTAAGTTCGGATGTGCCTTTTTACCAACTTGATACGATTATTATGCCCTCTGTTTCTCTCATCGTGCATATGGTGAAATAATTGCCACGTTAAATGTTTTTTTTCCATTTTAACAAAATCAGCATGAATTTCCCGCTTTTTTGAGAACGACTTACCCATAAGTAAATGTCTCCCAATCTAAACAAGTAGAGGCTCGTACCTTTTTCCTTTTGAATTTCTAAAAGTTATGTAATAATTTTTTTACGCTTGCGATTAGCAAGCGTTATCAACTCAGACTAGAGCCATCTTTTCGGGTTCAACACCAGTGTAACAAAATCAGGTTGAGCTATAGGGTACTATTTATTACTCATGCTATTTCTAGAATTCACATCATTGTATATTATAATCATAGAGTTTTGATTTTACTTTTCTGCTGATCGTTTTTCGGCTTCATGGTTTTCGACTTAAAATCTGATGTTTTTTTCCAAAAGATGTACTTCATATTTCATATGCTACAAAAAGCTATCGTGGATCCCTTCAACTGCTCTGTGCTTCCATCCTGTTCGACTGCTGATCGCTTTAGGCAGCAGTACGGAAAGCCCTTTCCTATTCCGATACCACCCCAATTTTTCAAACGTAGCTCACTTTTTGGCGATTCTAAATTTTTGATAGCTTCTTTAAACCTGGTTGAACTATTAGATTTTATAGCTCTTAAAGTGTATCACAATTTTTCGAATTGTTTAAAAATTATCATCGTGTCTCAACATATCATTGCTTCTTAAAACTTGTTTAAGTTTACTTTCATTTTTTTAGAGTCATGAACGCAAGAATACTGTTATGTAGGTCTTGATGATTCTTTGTTTGTTTTTCTTTTTCAAGAAAAAGTCTTTAACGTACGTTCACGCTAAGACTTGGGTTTTTGCAATTTGACTATTGATTTCTTTATAATTTCAGTTCTTTTTCCTGATTAGAAGGAAGGCACACCCCACTATCGAACAACAAAGCATTAAAAGTCACAAAAATCCTGAGATACCTCTAATTTCGAAAGTAGATTTTGGTTTTCAGATATACCAGCGCAATAAAAAGTTTACCTATTGCTCCCTTTTTCTCATATTACGTTATTTTAGTCAAACATGTGTCAATCATTTGTTCTGTAGTTTCAAAGAGCTCTAAAACCATCTAATTTTTTCTTCAAAAGTTGAGAAAAAGAAATGAATGATTTTTCTGTTTATTTGCGTTCATTGACAATTTCCCGCTAGTCTGTTTGCTGTTTCTGTCTCTCTAAAAAGCAAACTGAGTTCTAGAAAAAAAATCCAAAACTTTAAAAAACAAATGAATAAAAAAATATAATTAACAGTTTTTAAGAATGCGTCTCACGGCGAAAAAAGCCCATCCGCGTGTTTGATGAAAGAATGATCTTTCTGCTCTTAAAAAAAGCCAACAAAGCATAAAAGTTTCGAACAGCAAGTAAATGCCCTAGTACATTGCGATTCAGGGCTTTGGAATAAATTGGAAGTTTGGGTAAATAGAAACTTCAGTTACGCCAAGTGTTTGCTGAAACTATACTAGTGGGTTTACTGCTTTCCAAAAAAGACCAAAACACACTGAATGGATGAATTTTTTTTTTCACACTGCGAAATCAAAAACTCGACGTTTAACTAATCCTCGAACAAGATAGGAGGGCTTTTGGTCTGGAATTACTCAAAAAAAGAGAAGTAAAGTCTTTACAACTCACAGAACCTAAAATGAAAAGAATTCAACAAAAATACGGGTTATCATTGAAAAAAAAATAACTCATTGCTGTTGCAATGCATTGCTACGGAAAACTACTTTTCATGTTGTTATCAACCAAATGCATAAGTCTATGGGATTTTAGAAAAAAAACCATCTTCTGACCATCAGTTTGTTCCAGTCTGAGTTACTGTAAGATCAGTTTTCTGTTAAACCCAGGCTTCCTTATCCCCGTAGATTGGTGGCTGGGGACAACTGACAACTGCGGGGCTTGATAATCGAGCTCATATCTGCTGAAATTTAGGCTACGAATTAAACAAAAGATTGTGAAAAATTGTTCCACAATAAAGTTTTCTGATCGACATACTCGCGATTTGAAAAAAAAACAACATGGTATTTATGAAAAAATAAATAATTTGTTTCATCATTAGATTGTTCCATTTTGTTTTTATATAATTTCATTATGGACCTTTTAGATCGAACATTTTGAAATTTTTGGTTAAGTTCACAGTGGTCATTTAAAATTTCACGACATTCGAATCAAATGAAAACAGGCTTGGTTAAATTCGACTAATTCGAAATTTTGGTACTCTTTCATCTCTAAGTGTTGGTATCACAGCAGAACTACAAAATCCTACAAATTGATTTATATGTTTTTTTATCGATATATCGATTCTAATTTTTTGTTGATTTTATTCTAATCTCTGGAGTTCATAGATACTCATTAATATTGAGACTCTTTCAAATCAACATGAGAAGAATAGTTTTAGTTATTTTTTGCTGGACATCAGCTCCCTTAGTTCAACTTTTTCCAAATCAATTTAATTTGATTTCCTCGAATATTAAAAACGCCGAAACAGAAGAAGTTATTAGTCGTGAACAAACTGTGAACAAATTCAGTAACACGTTGCAATATTCGATCATCAACGGACACCCAGGTCAAGTCAGACATTTCTTCGCGCGAGTATCCAGGGTGGGGCATCCTAATACCTTCTGTGGGGGAGCGTGCATCGGTAGTCACTGGGTGATAACTGCCGCAACATGTGTGCTGGGAGTGAAAGGTATTTCTGCATATTTGAATTTTTGTAAAAATTAATTTCTGCATCATATATTCGCGTTATGTTTATTTGGAGCAACAGGTCAATTCGTCATCGGTTAAAATATTTTCATTTCAATATAGACAAAGCGAAAAACAGGATTGCTTTGAGAAAAAATGGGGCATTGTTTTGTCCATATTTTTCTCGGTTAATTTCTGAATCATCTCTAAATTTCACTAAGCGTTAGGGTTATATAAAGCTTTTTCCTGTCCGACGTTCGAGGAGTCTACACCGAGAAGCGACAATTCGTTACAAGCGACACTTCGTAAAAGCTGATAATTTGTAACAAGCGACAATTCGTAACTATATATTAAGCGGGGGAACTGTCATCCGGCATGGACTGACAAAACCTGGTTATATATAATTATACATATGTTTTATGTTAATGTATGTAATAACCGTACATATGGCTGGTCATCGACCTTGAGAGATCTTCTCTCAAACAACGACCAAATGATCGGTCAGACCATGAATTGACATTGGTTCAAACTAGTTGTTTTTATCTCGCTTCGCGTTAGAATATCTGTTTGTCGATCCATTCGGATTTTGGAATTAGAAGATCATACATTGAGGTATGACATGGCGCAGCCAGCAGGATACTCCAAAAACCCACTCAACATAAACCCGTTCTGGGAGAAGGCATCTGTTGAACCACCACTAGAGTGGTCTAAGTGGGCAACGATAATGGAAATGGCTATATTCGCGAAAGATGTGATAGAAGTACGAAATCTATTGAGAGCCGGACCAGCATTAGTCGAACCTCCAGAAACAGTGTACAAGGTTGAAATCACGGGAGAAACTGAGGCACAAAGGAAGAATAGAGAAGTCAGAAACCAAGAGAAAAGTGTTGGTTAGGAGAACCACGTGATAAAAGCACGAGAGAAAGGAGTACTCTGTAATTCATTCAGATGGGACAATGCCGACGCAAAAGTGCGCAGCTACATATTCTTATGTTAGGAGCGGAAGGACAAAGACAAATACAACAAAAAAGACTGTCACCACACATACTGTCTCCACACAAGAACTGATGACAACCCTCGAGGATAGTTTAGTAAACACTAGAATAATCGCTTTTGAAAGATACAATTTTATCTGTCGAAAGCAAAAGAAAACAGAGAGTTTAGAGCAATTCCATTCAAACCTCGTGGAACTAGCATCACGAGCTGATTGCGGAGACCGCGAGGATGATTGGGTTCGGGACATGTTCAATGCACACATGAACAATGACAAAATAGCCGAAGAATTATTGGCTCAAACAAGGACCCCACAAGATGCATATGAATATGCTATACGTAGAGAAAAAGGAATTGAACATAGTCGTACTATGAAAACCAACCCTTTCGGAGGACAGCAGGTTACGCCAAAGCAAGAACCGGTTAACTACATAAACACGCGGGGTCGCGCCAACTACTCTAACAATCAGAACACACAATGAAGACGAGGTGCTCGAGGGCAACCGTTTCAACGTGGGTCACAAAACAACAGAGGACAACAGAGAACTACTAACACAGGTAGTCAGAAACAGTGTTATAAATGTGGAAATCAGTATAATCAAAACCATTTACAATCTTGCCCCGCAAAAGATAAAGTTTGTGCCAAATGCGCCAAACGGGCCATTTCGCTAAAGTTTGCCGTTGCACAGATGTAAGCTATCTAGAAGATACAGATCAACAGGAGGAGCTAGAGACTGAAAAACTCGAAACAGAAAACGATCCAGTGGCATTTGCCGAATTTTTTTCCAGCAACGGTTGGGACGATTATCAAATAGATAATTTTTCGGTGATGGCAGTCGCGGAATCATTGGAGATTAAAAACACAAGAACATTAGCTGAGGACGACCTAAACGGGTACATTGTCAAATTAAAAACTAATTCAGAACAATTGATTGCTATTGCTGATTCGGGAAGACCAATGTCCTTTCTCAACGAAAAAACCGAACGGTGCCTTCAACAAAACGACAAAAAAGCTCTGTTTAAAACTATCCTAACAGGCTATGTTTAAAACTATCCCAACAGGAGACACCGCACGAAACTTAGCGTGCTATAATGGTGAAACGATCGTCCCAAAGGGAAGATTGATTATTGCTATCGAGTCTGGAGCCTGGAAAATTCAATCAGCTCCATTCATCATGGTCGATGATAAAAAAGCGAACATTTTCGGAAGAAACTTGTTACCACAGATCGGTATTAAACTAATCCAGGAACAACAAAAACAAAACGTACATGCTATACGAGAAAAGGAAGAGTCTGATCCTGCAATTAAACAATGGGTCAAAGACAACTTCGCACAATTGTGCGTACGTATCGGAAAATCCAAAAATCATACAATGAAAACACAGTTTATTAAAGAATTCGTTCCGATACAACAAAAGGGTCGACGCATTCCGATACATCTACAAGAACGTGTGGAGGGAGATTTAAACAAACTAATTGATCAAAAAACATTAACAAATTGGAAAAGTGCTCAGATAGACAATTCATCAGTCCATTTTTCATCACTGTGAAGAAAGATCAAACAGTCAAACTCGCGTTGAATTCAAAAAAAAATCAACAAACTTAATCATAAAAACAAGTATCAAATGCCCAACATTGATTTATTACTTGATAATATCGCACAAGTAGTAAAATCAGACAAAACAAAACAAACGTTGTTTTCAAAACTTGATCTTGGTTATGCATACTCTCAAATCCCGCTGGATCAGAAAACACGCGAACAAGGCAGTTTCAGCTTAATCGGTGGCAATGCGACAGGAACATGTCAATTCCAAACGAGATTTTACGGCCTCACGGATATGCCAGCCAAATTTCGAAAAATTTCATTGATCTAACTTTGACAAACTGCACAAACACATATGCATACTTTGATGATATACTGATAGTTACGAAGGGCTCCACAGAACTACATCAAAGCATGCTGAAAGCATGTTGGACAGATTAGATGAAGAAAAGCTTGCGATTTCACTTGAGAAATGTAAGTTTGCTTGTAAACAGATTGAGTTGTTAGGATTCAATATTAATAGCGAAGGCACAAGACGATTCAGAAACTATCTGACATGTCCTAGAAGACATTAAGAAGACTGAAGCAATAGAGAAACTATCAGCACCAAAAACATTTAAACAATTAAAAAGCTTTATGGGGTCATTACACCATCTCACACGATATATACCAAACTTAGCACAAGCAGCTGCTGCACTCCGTCCATTGCTAAAAAACACAGAAAATAAAAAATCACTTGAGTGGTGAACGAAACACAACACAGCTTTCAAAAACATACAAAAGTTAGTAACTAAAATTACTCAAAACAAGTATTTGACTATTAATTAGAAACTCGCATAGTTTGCAATGCATCTAACACAGGTTTAGGAGCAGAATTAGATCAAAATTTACCAGGAGTTGGATCGCTGTAGCATACGCATCACGTTTCTGAAACTCCCTCGAGGTAAAATATTCAGTAAACGAACTAGAATTATTAGGAGTAGTTTGGGAAATCGAACATTTCAAATATTATCTGTATGGAAAACACTTTACCGTCATTACAGATCACCAAGCTTTAATCAGCGCTTTAAACGCAAGTGAAAGATCAAAAACGAGTCTGAGTAGGCTCACACAGTGGATTGATAGACTAATACCATTTCACTTTGATATCAAACATCTTGCGTGAAATAAAATGTGACTAATAGACTATATGTTCCGAAATCCAGTTGGATTGGCGATACCCCAAGCAACTATGATGAGGAATTTGTTGTAGCATCAATTAATGCATTCATAAACGACCTCGAATTGATTGACAACGTCATTCTAAATAATCTACCCAATCAAAGCAAAGCACCGTATGAACTGATCAAAAAACGCGCGAAAACAAAGGGATGTTAGATGCTAAATCAAACATTCAGTTAACAAATGAACATTCCAAACATTCCACTCACGGTGAATTGCGAACTCAAAAACCGAATTCACTTTCACTCGAAAATCGGCAACAAACAGTCAGCTCTCTGTCATTCTAAATCGAAAACATTTCAACCAGTTCAAAAAACAGTATATTTCATTCATTGCCAATAAATGAACAGACAATCAGAAACGCGTGGATTCAAGGGAGCTTTCATCCCCACGGAACTATCGAGCTCAGATCCCCCAGAACAACAAACCGAGTCAACTGCACGGTGGCAAGGGTCGTCGGACAAGGAAGAAAGTATTTCTGATCCACGATAGCACAAAAAACCACCCGCGAAAGGAAAGAAAATCAGCTCATCGAAACAGTCAAACGCCGAAAGCGTCACCCAAGTCCAGGATGCACGAGAGGTCATAGAGAAAGCGGAGGAAACCCGGAAGAAGTCAAACTTTCCAAAAATCGTTTTCAACGATAATACGGAAGAACAACGAACTAACCAGACGGCGCAAAAGAAACAAACTAAACAAACCGAGATAAAGAAAATCACGGGCCCAAAAGAAACAAAGTCCTGCCAGACCGATGCCGAATTCATCTCTAAATCCACACAAACAAAACTGTCCGGGGAAAAAACCAAACGATGAAGTCTGGGTGAGCCGCGTGGACCCAATAAAGACTATACAAGAGGAGACGAGTCATAACGAGGCACCCCCAACAATGACGAAGAATACGTAACTCGAGGCCAGCCATGAGTTGATCACCGAGGGATTGGTGGCAAAAATAGAAAAGGCCAAAAATACAAGGGAAACCGAGGAAGACACCCCCATTTTTCAGAAAGAAGCTCCAATGGGTGCTGGGAGTGCGATTCATTGCCGCGACAACGAAAAAAAAACCGGAACCTCAGCCCACTCATTAACTTCGTCAAGAAGAGGAATTGGGAGGCCATCGAAACTTCTTATGGACCCTATTGGCACAACATTCGAAATCGGCTCCACGTTCGCGGAGACTGTCTACTAATCGACGAAAGGATAGTAATAACCACTGAATTGCCACAAACAGTGCTCGACAGCCTACATTTAATTCATCCAGGATCGGCGGCCATGTTGGATCTATGTCAACATGTCTGATTTCCGCACATCCACAGAACCATTGTCCACATGGCACAAAACTTCAAGCAGTGCACGGAATAAGGTAAAAACTTAAAACCCATTATAGGAAAGAAACATTCATTCCTTATGGAACCGGTAGTAGAACCTAACGAGGAAGTTCCACTAGATTTTGCAGGACCCTTCCCTGATGAATTAGGAAATATATTCTGGTTGCCATAGGAAATATATTCTGGTTGCCATAGATAAATGGTCAAAGTTTCCCACCGCGAAGGTTGTTTCCAACACAACAGCAGACATTGCTATTAAATTCATGCAGCGCTATATTTCCAACAATGGTGATACATTATATACAGGAATGATACAAACACTAAAACGCAGATTAGCGGTAATGAGGATTTACAAAACAAACACATCATACCGGCTAGCTTCTGATGTAGCTTAGATAATAAATACGTTACGGAGTATACCACACGGCGTCACAAAAATTTCACCGTTAGAGGCACACATCGGCCGAAAACCGAACACCCCTTTAACAAACATCGCAACAAGCAGTACACCAAATAATTTAAATTGGGAAAACGCAAAACATGCTTGTTTAGATCGAAAGAACTTAACAAAGCCGTCACTACCCTCTGAGATCATGCATGATCTACAGAGATGGTCAGAAGATGAGGTGTAAGTTAAAGAGAAAGGAGAGACAAGCCCACAAATGCCAAAGAAACTTCAAGGGCCAAATTCTCCGACACAACAGAAATTAGGTGCAGGTCCTAAAGTTATAGAATTAGCAAAAGATAAGCTTAATGTAAGATACAAAGGGATACAGAGAATAATAGAAGCACCTACTAAGGAACGTATAAAGCAGGTGGCCCGGAAAACCGTTAGGATAGCAACCAAAGTGAAAAACCCAAAAACCTTCGAACAAAGATATAAAACAGTTGATGGGAAAACTTTAACATATAATCCACACACCGCTTGGGTACAGACATTCGGCAAATAACCAAGATTATTACGAAATAGCGGAACAGTTTTTGTACAGTAACCTTTATTTACGGGCCCTGTAGACAATCTCGACTTAGTGATTATGTCGCGTATAAATCCGCACGGAGAGCTGGACCATGTCTACGGTTTTTAGACATAGAAAACCCCAACGCGCCACAACACGCAATGTTCAAAGAGGATGAAACCACGGGCTTGCCAGTGAAAATAACCAAAAAACATATAAGACAACAAACAAGCAGCCCAACAAAGCGAAGGGCAAAGGCAACAAGGAAAAGAACTGGGAGACGACCACCAGCAAAACCACAAACCAGAAAGATGACTTTACAAACGTACGTGCCAATACAAAAGGCAATAACAATAACACTTGAAAATTCAGATTCAAGGCATTCGGACGATAACCATTCCATCACATCCTTGGAGGATGTAGCCCCTTCGCCAAAACGGCAAAACAAAAAAGGAACACCCCCAACATCAGAACTACAAAGAAAGTCTACACGCAACCGACAATCGGCGCTAACAAACTCATTTGGAGATGGCATTCCAATAAATACGATAACTGAATCAGAGAGTAACGAAAAAACAAAGAAGACTCTCTTCGAGATAGACTCGCCACCTGAGCAACAAAAATCAGGGTACCCAAGTTTAGAGGGTCTAATTCAAGAGATGGGTTTCTCGAACAAGACCCCACAAAATTAAGCCTCCTTAAAAATTATCGAAGCCATCAGCCCAAAACATGGCACCAAACACACCGAAGTGGTGGACCTGACGTCACCAACCGAAGAAGATATGGCGGACAACAACAACAACAACGATATCTTACTTATTAAAGACATCGAGCAGAAAAAGAAGACCAACGACACTGAAACGCAGGACGACGAAGAACACAATAAACAAGAAGAGGAACCATCAAAAGATGGAAAGTAAACAACACTCAAAATCCCACGGGGACTCAAAACTCAAAAAACTACAACGGTCCCACGTGGACCCTAAAACTCAATTCATATTTATAATTAGTAAATTAAAATTGTCTCAAGGGGGAATTTCATCCGGCATGGACCGACAAAACCTAGTTATATATATTTATACATATGTTTTAGGTTAATGTATGTTATAACCATACATATGGCTGGTCAATCGACCTTGGGAGATCTTCTCTCAAAAAACGACCGAATGATCGGTCAGACCATGAATTAACATTGGTTCAAACTAGTTGTTTTACCTCGCTTCGCGTTAGAACATCTGTTTGTGGATCCATTCGGATTCTGGAATTAGAAGATCATACATTGAGGTATGACAGGAACACTGAATCATTCAGAGTACTCCTCTCGTCCTGAAAGTGAGCGCAGCGGAGCAAACGTATTCTACATTCCAATGCCTTGTTACGAATTGTCGCTTGCTACGAATTGTCGCCCAACCGACTACCCATCTGCATTTTAGATTATCTATGCCGTGGGTTTTGATCTTACTTTTTACTCCAGACCCAATTGTTTTCCCAGCACCCCTACAACTCGTATTGCAAAAAAAACTTATCTGGCGGCAAGAAATTTTCGTTTCCAGTTGAAACACCCTCAACAAATCTAACCAATTTGTAATAAATTTCTGGGTCTTTGTTTTGATGTTAGTGCCAGGGGATATAGCGTACTGGGATATAGTCCAATATAATTTGACTTCGTTTTTGATACTCAATTCTTTGTAGCTTGAAGCACCTTGCTGAATCCCCTGTATCAAAAAATGAAAAATCAAAAAATTAAAGGCTATTTAAAAAACTTTTCATGATAAAAATTGCAACAAAACGCGCCAGCAAGATCAGATGAATAAATTTGAACAACAATTCTCACATGCAAAACACCGTGTGAACAATTTTTGAACAGCTTTATTCGAAATTTTTACGAGGGGGGTGGGAAGCTGGAAAAGAGCCAAAAATCCTTGCTTTATTTAAACAATTCAAGAATTATTTCTGGTCAGCTATTAAGAATAGAAGTTAAGTATTTCTTGACGGAGTTAAAAAAAATTTGTTCGTTACGGGCAATATACCAGTTGTTCTATAAAAGGGCTAATAACCTGCGTAACTTTTTGGAGCCTAATTTTAATTCGCTATTTTTTTTATTACAAACGACGGGATCTCTTAGGTTTGGCCTAATGTATAGCTCAAAACCGTTTTAAAATTTTTAGGCATCCACGCCTGTACCGAACATTTTCCTTAATTTTGGCCAGAATTACTTAACTTCTAATCTGAAGATCCTGACCAAAAATTCTTTTTGAAATGTTTAAATTAAGCAGGGGTTTCTTGAAGTTTTTTGTTTCTGGTCTTTTTTTTATCAAAAATTAGCTAAAACAAGGCTATTTCTAGCTATAAGAAACGGGGGCTCATACCCCCGATCTGCCGTTAGCTAGAGGTTTGCGTTTACCGCTAGGCCACATTTCCTAAGAATTTAGTTTTAGCAACCTAATGCAAGGTATAACACTTGTTATAAAAAAATATTTGTTGGGTGCGGACAATACTTGCCTGCTTGCCTCTCTCATCGGGTCTTTTCTAGTGCCTTCGTTATCATCATGATCTTTCGCAATTCAAAAACTGTTAGTGAAATCCGATAGATTTGTAGTTGGTGTGTGTACTTGCTTGACCTTGAGTACTATTCTGTGTTTTGTGTTTAATCTCGTCAGCTCTAGGAGTAACTAGAACCCAATATCATCCTATGAATTAGTGAAAAAAGTAGCAATCCGAGAATTTTATGATATATGCCATGCGTTAAGTTATTTATGATTATGAATCGGTATCAATTATCACCAGGCCTGGGATTTTAGTTAAGTTAAAAAATCTTTTTAGTTAACTAAATAGCTACAAAAAAAACATTAAAATAGTTGAAGAAAAATTAATTAAAAATCCCGTTTCTACAAAAAATTGTGCAGTAAAAGCAAAAAAAAATCATTTTGAACGAGTTTTCTGTATAAAAATGTAGCGAGTTTGAAAAAAAACCGAGTTTTGCATTAACCTAGAAGTTTTCAAACTTTCAAATTTCTCAGAGGCCTCAGTCAGGGGCGGATCTAGGATTTTCTCTAGGCTCTCTTGTGTATACAGTGCTGATTTAAATAAACCGGACGAAACGCGTTAAACTTGAAATTTAAAACCCGTGTTTCTCAAATTGGGTTGAGTTTAGGTGAAAACTTATGAAAACAAAACTTGCTTAGAATTTTAGTAGAATTTATATGATGTAAGTTGTTTTGCAAAAATCGGGCCCAAAATTTTACCCCAAAAATGGGTCATTTTGGCTTTTCTTAGTTAATCAAAAATTACGCCAAAAATACCTAGTTGATCACAGACATAATTATATCAAAGTCAGCCCCTTACGTAGCCCAACAAACTTTATGAAGGGTATTTTCTCCAAAAAGATTGCAAAATGCTTTAAAAAAATTGTTTTTAAATAAAAAATTGGTATTTTATATAGTAAAAATGACCTTTTTTGCCTATCAAACAAAAACAAATTAATTTATACAATATTTTGGAGATTATACCCTCCATAAAGTTTGTTGGGCTACGTAAGGGGCTCACTTTGGTATAATTATGTCTGTGATCCGCTGGGTCTTTTTGGCGTAATTTTTGATTAACTAAGAAAAGCCAAAATGACCCATTTTTGGGGTAAAATTTCGGACCCGAATTTCGCAAAACAAATTGCATCATATTAATTCTGTTAAAATTTCAAGCAAGTTTTGTCTTCATAAGTTTTCACCTAAACACAGCCCAATTTGAGAAAAATGGGTTTTAAATTTCAAGTTTAACGCGTTTTGTCCGGTTAATTTAAATCAGCACTGTACATGTTTGTGTATTAAAAATTGAATGGTTTGAATTTTTCAAAGCTAAATAGTGCAACCACCGCTGCAAAAATGCTTTTGATTTATAGCAATGATTCTCCTTTTAACACATTTGAAACCAAGTTTTTTAATTGTTTAATTCAGTTTTTTTGTTCTTTATACGATTGCAAGTTTATTTGACTTTTTCTATCTTTATTGAAACGATAAACTATTCTCTCTTGCAAAATTACGTAGGTAACAACTAAGGTGTAGATTTTTTTGCTAAGACGTATATTTGCAAAAACAGAAGAAGTTTGCAATTGAAAAAATCTGCATTTCAATAATGAGCAAAAGAGCCTGCCTGTCAAATAAGCCTGGAAAAACATGACAAAAAAACTGGAAAACCTACTTCAGACTGTAATCACATTTTAGTTCGCAATTTTGTAACGCGCAACTTTGTATTGATGAGCATTTTTCAGCTTCTTCAATAGAGGTCGAGATAGGAGGTCACCTCTCTACCAGACCCAGGAAAAAATTTGGGCAGAAAATATTCATTCCAAACAAGTAAGCTTACAAATTTGAATTTGAAGACTCAATAAATCACCACAGATTTTTGCTGCTTTATGGCAAAAAAAACTATAAAAAAAAGAACTCACTGATCATTTCAAACTCCTAGTGGCTAGCATTGCCAATTTATATGATTTCTTAGCATTTCGTAACACGTTCCCATGAATAAATTTCCAAACTTGCTACAAAAAGCAAGGTGTTTACAACCTTACACAAGATTTTTAAAGCAAATTTGCGAGCTGATTTTTTTCATATCACCTCAGTGGGATTTTTTTGGTTTCTTTGTTTCAGTTTTAAGAACTCGAATAAACCTCTGAACAACATAGCGATCATTCAAATCTGGAGCCGCATCAATTCGATCCACAAAATCCCAATTTGCTCCAGACACATGGACCTGGGTCATTATCTAGCATTCACTGCATTAGGATCTACCAGCAGGATGATCACCACTTTACCCACGACACTGCACGAAATGCCGCTTTATGAATCAGGGACGTTTTCATTTTTCTTATGAAATAAACATAGAAGAACTCTCGACAAAATTTTCAAGCTTTTTGGTTTTGTTGGAATTCAATTCACTAAAAGGAAAAAGGAAAAATGAAAAGAGCAATAACGTGAATCTGTAAGAGAAAGACGTATGACGTACGAGGAAAAATTGACGTTGAATAAGTGATCCATTTTTAAGCTTAAAGCTGAATCTGTAAAAAGGTAGGGCGACAATTCTTAACAGGGGACAATTCGTAACAGGCGACAATTCGTAACAAGCGACAATTTTTAACAGGCGGCAATTCGTAACAGGCGACAATTCGTAACAGGCGACAATTCGTAACAGGCGACAATTCGTAACAGGCGACAATTCGTAACAGGCGACAATTCATAACCTGGCGTTGGCAAGTAGAAAACGCTTGCTTCGCGTCGCTCCGCTGCGCTTGCTTCCGGCACGGGATGAATATTGCGTGTGAATCAGTGTTCCCCGCTCATTCTACTGCTACGAATTGTCGTCTGTTACGAATTGTGGCCTCACGCTGTAAAAAGAGCAGGGCATATTTTTGACCAATGAGTTTTTCAAAGTATTTTTTTTTTGAAATTTTCTGTGTGAAAATATAACATTAATTACATGGCGAAAAACGAAGGGCATTGATATGCGTGAGTGTTTTCACTTAACTTTTGTACTTTGTTTCCAAAATTAGAAAACATTTCAAACATTTTTCGGATTTTTAATTATTCGGAATTTGCTAATCATTCATTTTTCATGTATTAAAAACTGTTTACATACAATTTCCACGTCTGAAACAAGGCTCATCATACAGTTTTCGTTAAAGTTTCTCCACATATGAAGGCTTTTTCCTCAACTCTGGTTGCCAAGTTTTTCAAAAGGGTCCCCTTTTGGTATTCATTTACGACTCTATTTTTAGTGATTTAATCTGACCATTTTTCTAAAGGTGCCTAATGAGGAGTTCCGGCGCTTGTAAAAAAAATTTTCGACACACCTAAAAAAATCCTGCACAAGACTATGCATTCTTTTCATCATGAGTATAGTCCCTAAAAAAATTTTAACCTGAAAATGGAACTAATTCATGTTGACATATAGTATTCGAGTCAGAGAATCCATCTGAGATGGTGCCGTGTCGCAGTCAAGACATCTGCACTGAGACAATTCTAGAAGGTTCCAACATGTGCATGAATGACGAAGGCAGTCCCCTCTTCAGTCTCTTGTGCACTTCCAAAAAGGTGACATTTTAACATTCACTATAATATAGTCAGCGTATCCTTAAAAAAGCTAACTATGCAATTATATAGTGAAAAATATTTCTGTTGCGACTATTGAAAATGAGGAGGAGCTCTGTATTCGGTTTTCCAAGTTACTTTTCTTCTTTTGCTATTTTTACGCAAAATTAAGTACCACAAATAATTATCACAATACTAAATCGAGTGATATACATGATTGAAGCTCTTCCATCCTTGATTTGAATGATTTAAACAACAGTAAAAAATTTCAAAATTGGTCCCAGTAGTGAGAAAAACTGGCTGAAGGTTTTTAGTTTTAGTCCGATATCGAGCAAGTTGAGCCATCGAGTGAAGTTCGTTATATGAACACAGGTCGTCCTTTAGGTTGAGTAAAAAAGGATTTTATTATAAATAGAACGGGTTTTGGAAGCAAAATTTAGCGCTTTCTCAGCAAAATACAACACTTAAAGTTTCTGAGCAGATGAAGCTTTTTACTTGACCTCCAACGTGAGCGAAGGGTATCACTTATGTATCGACACATGTATACTATGATCGACACATGTATCTACCCTGATCGACTCATGCATCGACACTGGTTGACTTGTGTATCGACCATTATCGCCGAATGAATTTAACCTTATGTATCGACTTTGGGTCCAGGAAACTTTTTTTGAACGAGATAACTTGGGTCAAAAAGCAGCCATCTCAACTCGGCTATGAAAACACTGAATTAGTTTTGTTTTTAAAAATAAAACTCAAATGTGAAGAGGTAGTAATAAAGCTCACGTTTTTTATAGGTGATACCCAACTGTCTTTATGGAGTAGCCAGTTACTTTCTGAACGAAACTCACAGATGGCATACTTCTTGGCAGGAGGGAAATATCTGTAATGCAGGAAGTGTATTTGCCAGACTCACAAACCACTTAGGCTGGATCAACTCTGTTACCCGACAAATTAGTTGAAAAAATAAAAAATATTGTAAAAAAAATTGTTTTAATTAATATTATTTTCACTTTGCCACAGTAAATTTTGATTTCATAAGCAATTTTTCTCATCTGATAAAAAATTTTAAAAGCTTCCTAGGTTTGCAATGAACGATGAATGAAAATTCTTTACGACGCGATTCGAATTCAATTGTTTTCGATTATGGTAATTTTTTTCTTTTGTTTGAAACTGCAGTCTAAAAATTGAAAATAAGTCAAATGTGCAGACAAGTTGACGCTTTGATCAAGAGCACTCGCAAAGAAGTTTCATGGGTCTAACTAATTTTATTGGATTATATCGGCAAAAAATTTGACCGATATGATCAATTTTCATGACATATCCATACATAAAGGGTTACACCATTAAAGGGTTATAATAGACTGCTTTCAATATTCTGAAACACAATATAATCAATTATTTTGACAATTTGATCAGTTTTTTTGGCCACAAAAGTCCATGAAAAATTTTCTTTTCTGCAGAAAAGTGTTTACAGCGAATTAAACTCTGGATGAGAACTTTGTACAATTAAATTGCAGAGTATCTGTAAACACCAAAATGTTTAAAAAAAAGAATGTTCTGCAAATTAGGAACCCGAACGACCTCTCTACCTCCCAAATTTGATTACACCATATTACACCATCACCTTCTTGATTTGATCATATTTTTCTATTTGCGAAGAAAGCAGCTGAACTCTGTTTGGATTTTTGTGTATTGTTTTTATTGTTCCGTTGAAATTTTGGTGTTAAAGAGAAACGTGACTTACGGTGATTTATATCACGCAAAATGACTATCACAGATGGTGTAAAAATTTCTGTTCTCGATACCATGTTTAAGTCATTTAAGCCATGATTTCATTCTGATTGAATAAAAGTTTTCTGTTTCTATACTAGTGTTCTGCGAAGTAGATTGAACAATGTATCGAATACGTCCTTAAATTTCCGTTAATGAAAAACTTCACATTGTTTTAAAACTGAAACTTCTTGTTTTCATCTCTTCTCAAATAGCTCGATGAACTCAAAAATACGGCAAGTAGTTTTGAAATATGAAATACAAGACATTAAAAGAGTTGATACAATTTTTGATTTTTGAAGAAAAAGTTATCAAAATAGTCTGGGAAGAATCTGAGAGATATCATTTTTGAAATAGTATTGCAAATGTATGCTCAGATTACTTTTGTTGTTCCAAACTTTTAAAAATGAAAATGATTCATATTTTAAGCAAAAATAACAGAAGCGTCTGATACACGCTCATTTTTTTCTTGCACATGTGGGGTATCTACGAAAATCAATTGATTAGTTTTGCTTCAATTTAAAGTGATGATATCACTCATTCCTAGTGTGTTCAGATAAGGAATTGTTCCTTTGATCGGACAATTAAAATAATCAGATCAACCTTTTTCGTTTTGAACAAAACAAAATTGAGTTCTTTTTAAAGTTATAACTCCATAAAATGACATTCGAAAAATCATTTACAATACGAGCACAGTTTTTCCCGAAACTAGGAGCAAATATATCATCAAAATGCATAGAATTGGGCATCGAAAAAATAATTATTGTCTCTTGTAACTTCCAGTTATTCTACTTTTAATCAAAAGGGTCCCGGGTTGACATCCCACCATTCAGTATCGCTTTTTCTGTAGTATCCCAGTAATCGCTATTTTCCACTGCTGATTCATATTAGAGATTAGTTTTCCACTGCTCATTCATATAATTCAGATTTTGTTTGCATAGCTAAACCTGCGTTATTTCAGAGCTATTTCAGTAATGATTTCGTAGAAAATCAGCACTAAAACTGAAGAAATTTTTACTCTTTCTAGAAGCTTTCAAATAAGAGTTTGAGTTAAAAACTCTATGACTTGTGAATATATAAAACTTCGTGGCGCAGAGGGGGAGTACATGTCTAGCAAGCCGATGTTTGCCGGGTTAAGCCACGTTATTTGACTGTTTTTGCTGATTTTGAAGGTTTTTTATAGCAGTTTCATTGGTGAAAATTAGCCGATCAGCGATAATCTATCGACAAAATTTGCTGTTATGCCAAAAACATCGATTAGGGCGATTGTATTTTTTTCATTTTTTAATTACTTATGTTCAATGTGAACGAAACCCAGTGTGATAATTCAGAAAAGATTACTATTTTCTTTTAAAAACAGATTGCGCCCAAAATTTAAACGTCTTTTGTTTTATTTAATAGAAAAGTATATGAAAAAAAAAAACAGAAAATAAAACTGATATATTTTTTTGACTTTTGTCAATTTGGCTATAAGAAATGATATAATAATAAATTTGGCGAAAAATTGATTGTAAAAAGCTCATCTGTTTTACAGGTCGTATGTTTTTCAATCACTAACAAAAATTTGTTGAGCAACATCAAAAAAGGTAATCTGAAAAACTTATAAGCTTGTTATTACATGATGCGCAAAAAACTGGAGCAATGAAACGTTGTTTTTCTGAACATTGAAAAACAGAAATTAATCTGGAAAAACAGTAGTTAGTTATTTAATGAAAATCTTTTTGTTTTCAATTTAGTCTCACTGAACAAACTGATGGCTTCTTCAGGAGATCAAGTTTTATGTAGTTCTAAAGCGAAAAATCCTCAAAATGTTAACGCACAATTTTAATTTTCTGTAGACAGGTTTGGTTTTAACTGCGCCTAAAAATCGTTGTTAAATGAACTAAAATTATGCCCCTTAATTACAGGGAATGCAGGGGGCAAAAGTTCTTTTTTGTGAGTTATTTTAAAACTTGGATTACGTTTTTCGGTTTCGCATAATTCAAGTTTTCGTCATTGATCCAGTTATTTGATATTGTGTTAGTTTTCCCCAAAACGTCAGGATAAAGATATTTTTTTAATTTGAGCAAGATTCATGCGTATAAATTTTTTTTGAGCTTAAAATTGAAAAATTTTCAGCAAGTAATCAATCGTTTTTTTCTTGAAAGTATTAAAATTTTTTTCAAGCTGGATGTTGTTTCTGTGTTGATCAATCAATTGAAATCAATTTCATAAAAACTTAGTCTTTTTTATCATTATCTTCCGATAGAAGTTAACTTTTGAAATAAACCAATTAATGTGAAAGTTTTATCCACAAAAATTTTCTGATTGCAATTCCACAAATCTTAGGTTAAGCTAAACAAACAGTGCCTTGAAAATTCTTCGCAACGAGAAAAATTGATCTGAATTTAGCATACTGTTGCAAAAAAACTCAATTTTTGTTTCTTAGCAAATGAAAAATAAAAGGAGTGCAAATTATGGGTTGGCCACATCTTTACTGGGTTACTCATATACACCTTTTATGATCTTGCAACAAAGCAGCGAGGAATCAAAAAATGAGACTATAAAAATTTTCAAAAATTTTGAGAATTGCTTTAGTTTTAATGAAGTGATCTGGCAACATAACTTCTTATGTGACGAAATAAATATTTAGTTTGTAACTGTCTCGAATAAAATGATCTAGATATTTTTCTACACAACGCAGATCTAGGATCCGGGGCAAAAAAAAATTATAGGATATTTCAAAACTGAAGTATGTATAACCGTTTGCGGTGCAAGAAGTACAGAAAGCGCTCACCACGTTTTTTTGCTATTATAACAACAAAATAATTTGAATGATCGAATAAAATTAAAGGGCTTTTCCACAACTTTTTGGTTTCATAACTATTGAGAGGGGCTCTCAATAGTCCTTTCTCAATAGTCCCCTCTCGAAAGTCCCCTTTCTCAATAAGATACATTTGCATCTTTTTGGTTTTTTAGGTAGTGAGAAAGCCAAACAATTCTCGTTTATTTAAATGATTTCCTTGAGAACAGCAAAATTATTTAAGATTGGAGATGAATTAGATTGAAAAACAATGACAAAACTGAAGATCGAAACTGCAGATTGAAAATCAGTATAAAAACTCAAAAAGTCGACCAGTTTTTCCAAACAGTGGTACAAATTTTCAATTTTTTGCCACCCAAAACACAGCTGAAATGTGTCACAGCTTTAAAATGATACCACACTTTCCCTCAATTTTTGTTTGAGGTAGCTAAAACTGGTTAAAAAACCTACCCAACCCCATGGTTCTTTCCCGTGTAGGTTTACCAAAAGCTTAGGAACAATTTAGTAAAATACAAATCTGCTCAAGAAAGCTCGCTTCTAAAGATCCTTTATCTGGAATTTCAATTAGACGTTTGTAGCCGGTCAATTTTCGAATTCAAGTGTTGGATGCTTTTAGCATTTAGGTAATTGTCAGACACGATTTCGATTCGAGTTTCACTAATATTTTAATATTACATCGCTGAAACTTATACAGAAAAATATCTTGAGAAAAATACTAGAGAAAGTTATTTTGAGAAAAAGACTACTTCAATTTACTTCACGTTTTTGTCGTTTTCTTAGCAATTGATTAGGGTATATAGGGTTAAAACTCTAACACATGCTAAATTATATTATTTAAAAGGATTTAGCAGGGTCAAATTTTGAGAAATTTGCTTAGAAAGCAAAAGAAGTAAGTGTATCTCAAATAGTTTCAGAGGTGCTCTAAATTTGGAAAAATCCCCGCATACAACAAAACAAATCTCAATCGATGGTTTCAACTTAGTTCATTGGAAGACTAATGAGGTTATCTTATACTTTATACCGCAGACAAATGCCGCACAGAATAATTAAAAGAATGACTTGGTTTGGCGGAAAGATAGGTTGAACAATTAAAAAAAATTGAACATATAAAGATTGAACGCACAGATGGAGGAAACAAGCCAACAAAAAGGCTGCTCCAGCAAATATTTTTTGGAAAATGACTGCTTCGATCTATGCACAAGAAGCTCATAAACACTATGTTTGTCTATAAATTTTGTCAAAGAGGAGTCAATAAGCGCCCATGTCTGTGTCGTCAAATCAGTTATGATCGTTTTTTGACGCCGGACAAGCTCAAAATTTCAATTGTTCTGTCTGTTGTTTTTACTCAGTATAAAGTGCAAGCAGCGCTCATGAGTCTCCCAAAAAATTTTGTTCTGGCTAATTTCTACTACTGTCTATTAAAATTTCAACCTGATATTTTAATTAGTTGTAAAGAAAACGACAAAAATGTGAAGAAAAAAAATTTTGTGCATTTGCTCGTTGAAGTCAAGTGTCTGCTTAATTGTTGTAGCTCATTGTAGCAACGATTGCTCCCCGAAATAGAGGGTAAAGTAATAGGGGTCCAATATCTTCTGATATCCGAAAGAAAACATAATTATAATTCTGGCTCAAAAAAACTCCGTTTCTTACTGTTTATTGATTATAACCTTTAATTTGACCATCCTAATCTTCGGATAAGTTCACAGCTTGATCAATTCATATTTCACGACATTCAAAACAAATGAAAACAGAACAGGCTAGATAGTGTTCTCATAGTGCTACCTAAAGTGATATAATTGTAGAAAAACAATGAGATCTTAAAATATTTTGCTTGATACCTTTCGCTCGAAATCAATTTAATATTTATATTACACCAATCAATTATTATTTCATGACATTACCCGTACCTCACAGCAATTGTCGCTCACAGCAATTAATAAATTCCAATATTAAGACAGTTGAGATTAACTATGAGAAGAACAGCTTTCATTATTTTTTGCTTGACGTGGGTTTCCTTAAACAAAGTTTTTCTAGAAGCTCTTTACGTTGAAGCTAACTTAATCTCACATAATGTTACCAAAAATGAAACTAATAGTCGTGAAGAAACTGTGAACAAATTCAGTGACACGTTGCAATATTCGATCGTCAATGGGCACCAAGCTAAAATCAGACATTTCTTCGTGCGTGTTTCCAGGGTGGGGCATCCTAATATCTTCTGTGGGGGAGCGTGCATCGGTGCTCTTTGGGTAATAACTGCGGCAACTTGTGTGCTGGGAGCAGAGGGTAATTCTAATTATTGCACAGCCGTGGTAGATAATTCCAAGACATTTTGGGTGCGCGAGTTTGAAATTCAATGCTCTCAGAATTCGAAGTTCATTGAGTTTTTTCAATTTCTTCATTTTCAGCTGTCCCACAAAGATTAACCTGACAACTGTTTCTCCTTCCCTTGGAATTGCTTTTGTTGCCCATTTTTCTTCAAAATTTTGATACAGCTCATCTTTTGAGTATTTTTAAGCCAAAACCAGCAGGTTTGTGAAGGAAGCAAAAATGAATCATTTGTTTCCACGCATAGTTGAATGAATCAAAGTTTTCTCGTATCCGAGCAAAACCCATATTTTTCCAACAGTCTTTTGTAATCTAGTTTAGAATATTTTTGGTTCGAGAAAATTGTGATGCATAAAAACTCTTAACATTATAAACTTAATTTCAAATTCCTCCCCCAACGGTCAAAAAGAGAGTAGGTGGCGTATTTTGTGTCAAATTGGGAAATAGTAAAATCAATTGGTTTGGCTAAAATCAATTTGGAATTATTTTGTGTTAACCCAGGATCGTTTGCCTCGCATGAACTATAAGAGTCATGACTTCAACATTTAAGAGCAAGGGACAAATAAGTTGTAATTGTTTCATTTCAACGAGCTAATAAGCAAAACTATTCTTCACTTTTTAACGTTTTCTCTGCAGCATTTTAAGTTAAATGGTTAAGTTTTCAGCACCTTTCAGATTAAAATTTTTAGAAGCTAGTTTGATTTAAAATTGAAAAAAAATTCTTACAAAACTGTTATGAACCAGTAGAAACAGACAACTTCTTTAAGAGGTGTTCTTGCAGCGGAAAAAGCATGTACAAGAATCCTTCCGAATTGGTTTTTGGTAAGCTGATGACCTTGTGCAATTTTTTGTGTAGCGCAAACTTGACAGAAAAAAATTTCTGGTGCTGCATCAAAACGCAACTAGATATTTATGAAAATTTTTGAGCGGATGATCAAATTGAGTCATCAAAAATGTGTTTGAGCAAATATTCCACAACAAATGTATCCTTCAATTGATTCACTGAGTTCTCATGTTGTAAAAAAAAATTGTTTAACCTCTAAACTTCAATCACCGAAACGAGAGCGACCGTTTTTTGATGCCAGACCAAGAGCTTTTTTCTTTTTACTTTATCTGTCAAAAATGCACTACATAAGAAATAGGCACGCTCATCGGCTTCCCAAAAGAAATTGTGAGCCAGTAAATTCAAGTTAAGTTTTGTTTGCGAAGTTTTTTTACGGCAAGAACACCTTTTACAAAAGTTTTGATTGACTGGTTGAATAACATTTTCAAAACAAGGTTTTCAAGGTGTTATTTAACCAGTCAAACAAAACTTCCGATAAAGGTGAGTAGTATTGTATCGTGTCCCGGATCCTAAGGGGGGGGTCCTTCCTAAGGGGGGGGTCCTCACGTAAAGCAAAATCCTAGGAAAGGGGTCCTTAATTTTTTGGAGGACCCTCATCCTAGGATTTTGTAAACGAAAGAGATTTTCCACCCAAAAAGCAGAAGACCCCCTACTTAGGATCTTGCTAAGTTTAGCTTAACAACAAGGGACACGATACAAAAATCTTTCTAATTCCAAATTTTGGGGTCCCAATTATTGGTCCTGATTAATTATATGAATCATATTAATTGTTATGCTTGTTTAGGGTAAATGAACTTTCGACCTAGTTGAAATTTGTTAGTGAACGGGGAATTGACTTTTATGGTATATAATAAAAATTCGCCGGCCATTTTGGCAGCGTAGCTTAACTGTTGGCAGCAGTAAACTAATTCCTTAACTTGACCTAAATTTTATGGTGAAAAGGCAGTAAATTGAAATTACTCTCAAAAGGCGGCGGCCGTTTCTGGGCAAAATATACCAAATGATAAAATTGTCAAATTTTGAAATAAGAAAAATGAAATTAGAGGGAACTTGGTGTACTGAAGATATTGATAATGAACATTTACAATTAAGAGTGTTTTCAACCGCAGAAAAAAACTCATTTTTCAAATTATGTAATGAACGCTACGTCGTCTTCCTCGAAAGGGCAAAGGAAATTTCAAAGAAAGAATACGAGTTGATTTTCAAAGAACAATTTTATTTGAGTGAGCTTCAACAAATCTCTTGGTGCATTTCTACAAAACAAAAGTATGGCACTGTGAGCGATTTGAATATTGCTGATTATGAAAACGTTTTCGACTATTCGTTTGACTTTAACTCATTATGGGTTGATAAAGACTTGGAGAGAAAAATCCGTCTATGTTTCAACAAGCTATCAAAATACAAAAAACTTCCGGTGGTTTATTTAATTATTTACCACCGTTATCTTAATGAGTCTAAATGGTATTTGCAAGGTCACTTTTATTTCCACTGGCTTGAAATTCAGCAGGTTGGAGAGGTGTTGGAAAAAATAAATAATGAAATTGCAAAAAAGCAGAGTAACTCCTATTGATTTGAAAATAATTCACGAAATTTATACGTCTTTGAAACAAACTTATCCTGATAATTCTAACCGACGCAACTATTTTCTAGCTGCATGTTCTCTGTTTTTTGTTAGTTCTGATAACCTTAACTACGACATTTTAATTAAGTTGAGACCTTATGGTGGCTTGATTGGTATTGATAACTCTTCCTTGGACAAATATTTGAAAAATTCCAAAATTTTACGATTGCACGCTATTTTGCACGATGCGGCCGGATTTATACACGAATTTTATCAACAGGGTCCCACGTACTGTTACATGTTGCCCTGGAACTGTAACAACAGCTTATTGGGACATTTGAGTGGAATAGCGTTCTGCCTTTTCATTAAGTTGAAAAAACCAGAAGTTTATCATTTACTAGAATGCTAGGCGAGAGATCAGTTGTGCTTGACGTGGAAGGCTTTCGTTACAAGAAAAACGCCTTTGTGGTTAAAGAATTAGCAATAACAACTTCAGACTACAGCGATCGACTCATTTTCCTACCTCCAGTGAATTTCAATATACTACCAAAGCTTGAACAAAAAGCTTACAACTGGTTAACTAATTATTTACACGGTCTCCATTGGGAAAACGGTGATTATCTTTATATAAACTTGAATCAAATACTTCAGAGTTTTGTGCTGAGAAATCCTGGTGCCGTTTTTTACGCTAAAGGAAAAGAAAAGACAGAATTTTTGGCCAAGTACTTGGACCGAAAGATTGAAAACCTAGATGATTTGGGCTGTCCTCGGGTTGAAAACTTATATTTTAAAAATTATCCAAGTTGCAATAAACATATTCCACATTACAACTCCAGGAATCATTGTGCCTTGAAGAAAACCAAGGTTTTTTATGATTGGTTGAAAAATGAACAACAGCGAGAGATCAGCGAAAGTGGAGACATACCTATCACAAAATTCAATGCTTTGTGCGTGGATGACTCCAGAGGGTGATATTAAAATTTCATTAACGAGAATAGAGCGTATTGATTGCAGTGGCCAAATTGTTGAAGAGGTTTTTTCCAGTTATTGATCAATTTGTATACTTCCAGAGATTCAAGTTTATCAGAAATGTTAGCCAGCAAGCGAGGAGTATGTCTTCCCGAACTAGTCTTAGTACCCAAACGTCAGCCAGGAGTTCAGATGGATCTAAACAGCAGTGAATTGCCAGATGAGATTAAGACGATTGTGAAAGAGGATACTGTGAAGAAAATAATGTACTACAAAAAAACCGCAAATATCCCAGCAAATTTTGTTTTAGAAATGCATGACATAAATGATAGAGATTTCACACGTTATGAAATTTTTTACTGTTCTCAAAAGTAATTTAATTTTTTACAAGCTTCATTCGCAGAGAGAAAAAGTCTAACGCAGTCTGTAGAATAAATAGTTTCTCAAATGTCAGAAGCAACAACAGCAGTAGATGAACCTGACGCAACATTAGTAACAGAGTTTGTTTATAACGAGACAAACAGTGAAAAAAAATCATGGAAGTTTTGTAACAATGTAACTTTGCCAAGGTCTGAAGTAGTTTTTGTTGCGCAAATGGTAGTAATTCTAATTTTACTAACTTTCTGCATTCTCAAACTTTCTTTCACTAAATTAAGTTGCGAAGAAACGTCAGTTTGGTTCTCGATTTTATCAGGCTTGGTTGGTTACGTACTACCAAACCCAAGAATATGAATAAAGTGATTGATACTTCGACAAGAATTTTTATGGCGATAGTGGGACCTTCAGGATCCGGGAAAACTGAGTTAATTTTGAAACTTCTGATGGGAAATACTTTTTACCCTAAATTTGGAACCGTTCTATATCTTTACAAAGAGATGCAACCTGCATTCTCAGAAAAAGTGTCTTCTCGCGAAGTGAATATGGAGTTCATGAAATTCGACGGATTCGAATCTGTGAGAAAATTAGAAAATGTTCTTCTAGTTTTCGATGATTCATGTGAAGACATCTATAATGACAAGGAATTTGTTAGGTTAGCGACAGCGGGTAGACATAGAGGGATAGATGTAATATATGTTAAGCATAACTTGTTTCAACAAAGTCGATGGTCGCGTACGATTGATTTGAACACTTCACACATCATTCTGTTCAAATCGCCTCGCGACGTTCAGCAACTAGATCTATTAGGAAGACAATTGAATGTATCAAAATTTTTGAGAAACTGTTACGAATTAGCTACCAGAGACTCTTTTGGACATCTTCTAATCGACTTGGACCCCCGTACATCAGATTGTTTGAGATATTGTTCAAATATCACACCACCTGGGCCAACAGTTTTTTATTTACCCTTATCTGAAGCAGAAACTACTCCAATCACAAATGAAAAAGAAAAACTTATCTATTCTGCGGCATATGGTACAACTGAAACCTGACCAGCTAAGAAGATTAATTAGAAAAACTTCAAATCGTGAGATCATAACACTTGTTTGTGAATGTTTGCTCAATGTAGTCAATGGAAACGTACCCGTTAAAATCGCAAACATCGAACGATTCGAGACAGCATACAAATACTTATTAACTCCAAAAACCAGTGTTGTCAAAAAACGTGCGATTATTTTGAGTAAAGAAGGCTTCCATTTAGTTCGACAAATACTTTATTTTTGTTACAAGTACCTCACAACTTAATGATGACTGCTGAAGAATTCATTCTAATTCCGAAACATTTATATGTTAAAGAGCAGCCACATGCTGCACGTGTTCTTCATGATAATAATATTAAACATAAAAATGCTCAACTGTCCTATCTTAACCGGCTTAGACCCCAATTACCTCCACAAACTAGTAAGACTACTGCAACGAAGGAAACATTTACGGATAATGTTGAGCCCCAACAAGAACAGCTTAAACTGTTAACGGACGATGAAGAAGTACCGGTCGAACGTGTTAAAGACGAAAAACTAGAAGAGAAACACAATAGACAGACCGAAAGCATTTTAGGACAGTTACAAGTTTTAGAAGACAAAAAATTTGTTAGAGCAAAAACCGTACTTGAAATTATAGAAAATTCAGAAAGAGTAACCATAAACCATGACAATGAGGTGATATATGTAGATAAAGTACCAACAGGACTTAAAGCTACAATATTTTTATACGACATACAACAACCAACGAAAAAACTACACAATCCGGCGTTCATTAACATTTTAACTGCTCTCAACTTGAATGAAAACCTGGTAATAAATCGAAATGCCAAACACGCGGTTCAGTCAGCGTCTTTTAACGCTCAAGAGAAACGAGAACCCGGACCCTCAAGAACCCGCTCAACATCGCCCACTTGGCAGGAAAAAAGTAGTGCAAACCTTAAGAGAAGTAAAAAACACAAACGAAAAAGTCTCAGCGGTAATAGAAAAACCCAAAACCAAAAACGTGAAAAAGAGTCAGAAGAAGGCTCTGACTCATACGGAACGCCCCATAACGATTCAGATTCTCCAACGTCAGAAAAGACGAAGGCGCAAACAAAACAATGGGAAAATTACCAAGATTGAAGAAAAATTGTTGAAAACTAAATACAGTGACAAAGGTCCCGCGTTATTTGGTAGTGTGAACAACTTGATAAAAGCAAGCAATTTGTCGCGAAAGAAAGTTAAACATTTCCTTCATACTGAACCTGCTTACACAAAATATCGAACTGTGATCCGAAAAACGCCGCGACTCAAGGTCATAGTTTACGATATCGACGAAATCTGGTCATTAGATCTGGCCTTTGTTGATAAACTTGCCCAGTACAACCATGATGTTAAGTATCTGCTTGTTGCAGTTGACTGCATGTCCCGCTATCTCAGAGTGCAACCCTTGAAATCAAAGTATGCTACTACAACAGCAGAAGCGTTCAAACTAATGATAACGACAAAACAACCGGAAAAAGTATGGGTGGACAAGGGCACAGAGTTTAAAGGGTCCTTCGAAGCATTATGTAAAAAGAAAGGCATAAACACATATAGCACAGAGAGCGAGAAAAAGTCCGCATTCGCTGAGAGAAATATCCGTTCCTTGAAAAATCTTATTTATAAGTACTTGGAGGATAAATGGACTTACTCATACATTGACAAATTGCAAGATTTTGTCAATGCAATTAATTCGAGAACAAATCGTGTCACAAATCTTGCACCAAATAAAGTAACTAAAAAGATGTTCCTCGCCTGATTTCATTAAGAGCAGAACAGTCTTTGAAGTTAGTTCGACGTCCAAAGCTTTATGTTGGTGATTATGTTAGACTTGCCAAAGTAGACATACGTTTTCGCAAGGGTTACAAACAATCGTTCACCGATGAAGTGTTTGAAGTTTTTGACATACCAACACGAAATCCTCCAACATACAATTTGATTGATTCTAACAGAGAACCGATTGAGGGAAAATTTTACGAGTCTGAACTGATTCGCGTTCTGGAGAAGGACAATCATGACTGAGGGCACTTCCGACAGTCTTTTCACCCATAATGTTCCCCCTTCCTTCACAATTACCCTAGTTTCATCTGCATCAATGAACGTTTTTAAGGATAACACTCTGGCCAACTTCAAAAATCTCCTGAGTGAAGAAATAAATTTGCAAGGTGAATGGAGAGTAGCAGTTACAGAAATTACCTTCCCTACTCAGATAAACAACGTAACTGACAACAACATTGTGTACTACAAAAAAGATCGGGTTATAGCAAGCATGAAAGTTGAGAAAGACAAGATCTCCAGACCTTACCTTGGAGAAACAGCAAAATTAACAAAAGGAGAATATACGAGCATTGATCAAATACTGGACGAGATTCGTCGAAAGACAGAATTAGAGAAATTGGATTACGTAATAGATCCAATAACCAAACATCTTTCCTTATGGCTGCATTATTGGGAAGGTATAACTTTTTCAAGCCCGCAAATTCCTAGTCTACTTGGATTCAAAGGCGTCAGAGATGGAACTGGTTATCATATAGGTTACAAACAAGGAAGCACGAAACATAGCACATTCTCTACCCAAGATCTTATTGCTGACTATCCCGTTGATGTATGCGCTGGTACTCAGCTTATGTTTATTTATCTGGACATAATTCATTATCAAATAGTCGGAGACACAAAAGCACCCCTTTTACGAGTCATTGATACAAATCGTCGAGTGAAAAACGGTTACGCATGTACAATTGAACCGAATCATCGTAAAGTGTTTAGTAATTTGGATTTTAAAAAACTTTTGGTCAATAATATTTCCAATATTTCTGTGAACTTGCGCACAGAAACTGGAGGACTTGTTCCTTTCGCTGGAGGGGGAAAAGTTGTTCTGACTTTGAAATTTCAAAAGTTTAGCAATTGATCAAAATGGATTCATATTACCACAACCAAGCAAACCTACCACATTTCTCGGGGCATTATAGACAACGAGGCAGTGGCTTCGGTGCATTAGCCTTGGGAATAGGAAGAGTCGCACTTCCACTGGCTCGAAAATTTGTGATACCCGCGGCTAAAAAAATCGGAAAAGAACTACTTCTTCAGGCAGCTCCAGAACTGATAGAAGTTGCAACAAAAAGAAAAAGTCCTAAGCAGGCACTCAAAAGCACCGTTAGAAAAACAATCAAAAAGCAAGTAGGAGGAGGAAGTAGATCTCGGAAAAGTCATCCGAAAAGAACGACGGCGTTTAAACGAAAAACGAGACGCGTCATTCCCAGAAAACGAACTGCACAGAGAAGTCGCTCCGATTTCTTTACAAGGGTTAAAAATGATTTCTAATTTAATCCCGAGTGAAGCAACTCACAGCTCCTTGGACTTATTTGAGAAACCGCCTTTGCTTGTCACTTTTGAAAATGCATTCACCCAAAAAATTGGACCTTCCTACTCCCCTGATGGTCCTATGCTAGAGTTTGAAGTACTCGGCGACAGAAATAATTTCATCGATCTTCAACGTACTCGTTTGGAAATAGTTGCACGAATTGTTCGAAGCAATGGAAACGTGCTTCGAACACATGCTACAGAGGCGGCAAACAGAGATACGCCGTATTTTGTTAACAATCCTTTATCTTCATTATTTTCTGAGTGTACACTGTCTCTGAATGGTGAAAAAATATCAACTACCAATGCTAATTTTGCCCATAAAAGCTTTATTGAGACCGAGTTTTCATACGGTAATGATGCCAAGAAAACATGGTTGGCTTGTCAAGGTTATTATTATGAAGAAAATCCATCAGCCATTGACGGTGCTGGAAGGAGAGCTGATGATGTTACGGAGCGTAAAGGTCTCGTTGCGGCCTCGAGCGAGCTGAAGCTATTTGGTAAAATTGCTTGCGATTTTTTGTCGTGTGACAAGCATCTACTTAGCGGTGTGACAATAAGATTGTCTCTTAGACGTTCTCCTAATGATTTTGTTGTCATATCTGAAGATGCAGCTAAACACTACAAGGTCCAAATAATCGAAGCTAACCTCTATGTCAGAAAGATGACTGTGACTGACTATGTTCTCTCATCAATAGAAAAAACTTTGTTGAAGAACCCGGCAATTTACAATTACATCGAAGTAGTACCAAAAACGTTTCTCGCAACTGCAGGAGTACAAAGCTGGCGACAAGAGGATGTTTTTGCAAAAGAACCTGTTCGAAGAATGATAGTAGCAATGAGCATAAACGAAGCATATTTGGGTACTAATAGAACAAACCCTTTTCATTACCAGAAATTTGGGTTGAATGAGATCATTGTTTACAGAAACGGTCTACCCATTGCCGGAACTCCCATCTCAACATCAGACAATAAAAGAATTTATTACAATACGCTTGAGGCTCTTGATTTTGTTTTAAACACTAGTCATGGAATCAGTCTCGCTAATTATGATAATCATTATATTATGGCTTTTGATCTCACGTCTACTCAGGAGGCTTCACACGATTTTATTCATCCTGAATTGACCAATTGCACTATTTCGCTCGAACTCAAGTTTGACGCAGGTCTCGCTAATAACGTCGAGTTATTGTTTATGGGAGAGCGTGCATCAACAGTTTATGTGCGTTCAGATAGAAAAATTACCAAAAACACTCTTATGACCTAAGATAGACATGGATAATCTTCAACTAGTAGAAATTATTAACCGTTGTAAACATTTGAAACATCGCTTTAGAGGTGTTTTTCCGGCAGATTTGCCAAGCTCTTCAGTACTGAAAAACGATAATACGTTCATGATTATGAATGCCTCACCATCGGATCAACCTGGAACCCACTGGTTGCTTTTTGCTCAAGCTGGAGGACAGATATTCTTCGCAGATCCTCTAGGTAAACGATTATGTGATTATCCCCTCGTGTACAAGAATATGCGACGAACAATTCACGAGGGAAATCAGCTACTGTTGAAAAAACCAATACAATCAGCTGATTCAGTGTTATGCGGACTTTATTGTATTTATGTTGCTCATGTTATAATTACAAACAAATTTCCAATAGGTTTCAAACTTAATGATCATGATTTGATAAGATTTGCCAAACATATGTTATTCTAAATTAATTTATTGATGTTTTTGTAAAATTTATAAATTCGTTTTTTTTTTTTCAATTCATTCTTATTAACAACAAAGTTTTTTTCTGCAAGTTTATGTGAACCGCGAAAAGTTTCATATCAAGTCCTTCGAATTATTAAGGCATGGCCGTTTGGTTTAAGGGGCAATAGCTAACCCGGCGTTGCTCGTCGCTACGCTCCTCGGGAACGCCTCCCGCTTGTGTAGTAACAATTTTTTTTTTTTTTTTTGGTATACAAGAGCGAAAGAAAACCAATATTTAAAACTTGAATTTCTTCTCCATGATAAATTTCACAAACAAAGTGTTTGAATCAATTTCCATACAACCATACCCACTTAAAATTATGTCAATTATTTTAGAAAACTCAGCAGCGTTTTCACCATTCAAAATATTAGTAAAGCGTTCAATTGTTACGTTAGTAATCAGGTCAGTTTGAGTTTGAACAGATTTAGTCTGCGAGCCGAAGCAAACTTGAGGCAATCGTCTGCGAACTGGAACACCACTAACATCTAAGTTGTTGATAGAGTTATAATTCACAGCTATTTTCAGTTTTTCCATCAGAGGGCCAGACAATTCATAGTTGGAGCAACCCAAAATTAAATATTTGAATGTAGAGAGAAGACAAGGAACAACGAAGGCTTTTGAAGTCATCTTGTTAAGTAAATCGGTAGACTCTTTCGTAAATTCGACCAGCACATGATAATGTTTTTCGTTGTCAATCGAATGGTTGCAAAAATCTAATTTATTCGAATGGGAGGATACTGCAAAATTTGCTTTTGAAGCGAAGCCTGAAAAGTTGGGTTCATGATTCAGGATGAAAAATTTGTAATTTTTACGGAATTGTTTGAAATAATCAGGGGATTGCTCATACATTGCTTCAACCATTGCTTTGAAGTTTCAATCGAATAACGAGTTGATAATGTTACACAACCCGACAGTTATCATCGTTTTCACTTTCGCATTCCTTTTCAGAGCATGAAGATTTTTTAGATTTGTTTCGCTTTTTTCTAAGTTTTTCAGTCACGTCGCAGTTTTTTGCTTTCGTCAACCTTTTAATTTTTGTGTAATTGTCCGCCAAGGACTCGAATTCACCAGTTGACAAAGTTATTCCTTGTCGATACTTAAAAGTTCCCTCTTCGTCTTTTTTGTACAATTTGATAGTTATGTAAGTACCGGTCTGTGCGAATGTTTTTGCACCGACTCTAACTAAACGTTTATCATTCGAAGATATATCCCTAAAATCATCGAAATAGTCTACATCCGTGTCAAGAGAAGCGTACATTATAAATGAATAACAACCAACTGGTTTTTAGTGTGGAACGTTGAAGAATGACTGATCACAGTATACGAGACAGATCATGCGCTCCCAAAGTAAAAATTTAGGTGATAAAGTTTACGAGCGCCCTAAGCCATATTGATAAGACTTAATCACCAAGGATATAATTTCTTTAACGATAAACCTCTTTTTATATGGGTATTTAGTTACTTTTTCCCCCGGCTATTGTCTAAAAATCTTCTAGTGTTATTTATTGTGACGGTTATTTTAATGACTGTTATGAATCATGGTAATGAATTTCTAACAGCATAACAATGAATGTCTGGCAAACTATCATGAAAACTTGATTTTGAGTGCTTTCGCCCGTAACCACTATAATAAAGCTGTCACATAAATCTAAAAAATCGGGTTTTCACATTCATTCCTAACATGACCTCAGGCGTCATGCTTAAAAGAATGAATAAAATTTGATAGCCTCGCCTAAAAAGTTATTAGCTTTGACCTAATTGAACTATGCCACCCCTTTCCTGATCTCATTTTCATTAATAAACTTTTCATACTTTTCATTCTCTCAATTTCATTTCGGTAGTTCAGTCATTTCATTTTAACAAAACTTTAAACCTCTTCAAGTCATGACTAGTCCTTTACAAATAATCTCAGTGTCTGATCGAGAAAGAACCATTATCTACCAAACATACACGAGAGAGTCGATTGCAGTCATCCATCAACAGAAAGAGAGAGTCTCTCCGTCTACAGCAAGTCCGTTCAATGACTTGGCTCCCCGAAAAAACGACGAGAAACAAAACGAGGAATGGACTACAAAAAGTCATATCATGCTACCAAACTACCTCCTTGATCACATCGATCTACTTAGACAGAATCGAAAACGAATGTACGAGAGTTGCACTATTCACGAGAGCTATCCGGCATTAGAAAAGACGGAGATAAACGACACAACCTCGCTCGAGCAGTCTCCAAGAAAAATTCTCTTCGCGTATGACTGCGAGTCAATGCCGTTGTATGAAAATCAGGAGGGATGTATTCGTGACTATGCAGAGCGCGAAGCGTACTGGGATATTCCGACAGCAATGTCTCCCGAGTCGTTTGTTAGGGGACCAGTTTCAACTCCAGAACAATCAACTTCCTATTCGGATGCTCGGGTTTCATCTAGTGCGGAGACAATTGATCTAGTCACCCCAGATCTCATTCAAGGCACTCCTCCAAATGCAGCTTGCTATGCGCCAAAAAAGAGAAAACTACAGTTTCGAGGTTTCTAATAACTTAAACAAAAAACTTTCCTTCTTTTGTTTCAAATATTATTCCAAGGTTTTATATTTTCATTTTTGTTTGATTTGACTTCTAAGCTGTTTTAACATTACTGTGTGTATATTTTTTGTCTCAGCTTTTATTTTGCTTAATAGATCAATTAAAGTTTGCCCCGTAAAGTTTTCAGCAAAATCTTAGAGAAAAACTAGAAAAAAATCAGAAATCGAGAATAATTTTACGCTAAAATTGTTGTTTGAGAAAGAATGAGAGAGAGAGAGAGAGAGAGAGAGACAGAGATAAATACACTTGCTCACTAGTGAACCCCATTTGGAATATCCTTTTCGGGATATTGCTTTCTTTTCAAAAGAAAGATAAATATGGAAGGGTCCAACATTTTCTTGTTGGTAGTCCAACCATATTTATTTGGCTTTTTTATCAAACACTCTCTGTCCTCTCTCTCTCATCATACTTTGTGCCCGGTGGGGTTAGCCAGGTCTTACGCAAAGTAACAGAGAGTGTTTTAAGCCATAAATCTGCATTATATTACATTCATATACATGTTTTGGGTGAAAAACGGACAATTTTTTGGTAAAAATGTGAAAAAAAAAAAAATTATGTTTTTTTTTCGAAAAATGAACATGACCCTTAACCCTGCTCAGAAATTCATGGCAAATTGATTGAGGGTAGTTTCAATGGATTTGGAGAGAAAAAAAATTTTTTCCCAATTTTTTTTTTCAATATTTTCACAAAAATCAGATTTTCTCAAAAAATCACAACTTTTCAGGCGTCTACTCTCATTGATTGGGCTATAATTGTTTTTTTTTGAATTTCTACGCTTGTCCTAATTACGTATCAGATAGCTCCTAAAAATTTCAAACCACATTCACTTGAATTTAAAACGAACGAATAATTCAAGCTAAAAATGAAGGAAAAAAGAAGTTAAAAAATTATGTTTTTTAAATTTCGAACTTGACCAGTAGAACTGTGCTCGAGGTCCCACAAAACTTACTGGTTTTTTTGTTGATAGATTTAAAAGACACTTTTTTAAACATTACTTTTCCTTTTTTCACAACATAAAAAGTTTGAGGTTTTCCTTTATTTTGAAAAAAAAATTTCACTTGAAATTACAGAACGGGAGGCGTTCCCGAGGAGCGTAGCGACGAGCAACGCCGGGTTAGCTATTGCCCCTTAAACCAAACGGCCATGCCTTAATATTTCGAAGGACATGATATGAAATGTTTCACGGGACACCGAATGACATGAAGGAAACTTTGATTCCGATATCTTTTACACATTCAAATGACAATCTATGCTTATCATGCATCGGTAACTATCAAGGTGTCAAATTTGCAAAATTTTCATTTTTTAAGTTTACTATTTTTTCAACTTAATTAGTTAGTTGAGGGCTTTACTTTCTGAATACTTTTATCTCATAAATCTACTTTTTATTATACCTATTTACGCAAACCAAGAAGTGGGCTTGAAATCATTAGGAAATTACTGTTTCACGGTTAAAATTAGTCAGAAAAAGTTTTAGGCTCTATCTGAATCATTCTAAGCATTAAATTTTGTAATTTAGTGCTGAAATGTTAATTGAAAGTCTAAACCAGTCGCCTAAAAAAAGCCAAAATTTTATCGCTAACCCTTAAAATTAACAGCAAAAGTTTGAGGCTGTAAATGAATCAGTTTTTAGTATACAAAACCCCTCCACTTGAGCAGAGTGATGAGACATATAGAGCTTAAAGCTAGAATAAACCCTGTTTTTGGAAAGGAAAAGACTTATTGCCAAGACGGCGAAGTATAACTCTCGTTAATGGCTTCTACTTGCCCTTACCCGCAAAGTTTTTTGGTGCTAGTCACTTCTCGCTTTTGCTTTTCCATAACCAGTTCTACTTGAAATTCTCCTAAATTTTCTTGAAATTTTCCTGAATTACTTCAGTAACTTCAACAAACAATGCCGAACTCTACTTCTATCGCGACACCTGTTCCTTGCCAGCAGTGCGGAAAAATACTGAGCTCTAAAAGGAACTTGAGAAGACATGAGCAAAAAGTTCACAAGATCCTTCCTCCCCCTCCTCCTCAAACTGTTTGCGATGAGTGTCTAGAGTCATTCGAGAGTTTGTCGGAAGCCCGAGAGCACGTCGAGCTGGTACATGACATGACTTCGAATAGTCATTGTATCTATTGCCATACAATATTTCTCACCGCGGAAAGCTATGGACAACACTTGCTGAAGAAGCACGCATTGCCTGTTTGGGACGGCATTGAGACGACGTCTTCCGCTGCCCCAACGGAAAGCGCGTTCAGAGGCAAATTGCGTCGATACGATCTCAAAGTTGGTGAAAAAGAAATGGATTTGCTTCAAGTCATGATGCAAAACAAGGAGGAAATAGATGCTCTTATACTGGAAAGGGTCAAAGAGGGTCCGAACAAGGTGCAATTCCATGTGGAAGTGGGAATGATCAAAATTCCCACTGTGCAAGACGGGGACAGTGGAAACTTCGAAAGGACCATGCTGTTTCTGAACACTAAGACATTGACAGTGTACTTCGAGGGAATAGCTGGGGTTCAATTCTTGGAACTGATTGAACATATGGTCAACCAAGTCAATTCGTTCTCTTCTCATGGTAGCGGATGGATTATTGACAGAATTGAAAAATTGCAAATCAGTTTCGCGGCCTTCTCACCAATAAGAGCAGGATCCTACCTCGAGCTACCTGATGCACTCAGCGCAGCATCTACTCTGCTCACAAATATCAACACTAAAGATGATGACCGTTGCTTTCTCTACTCCTTTGTTGCCGCATATCACAATGTGAATGAGCCGGCCCTCTACCCCACATCTAGACGGTGGCTGGAGAAAAACAAAGTCTCAACCTACAATCTCGACAAAGAAGGAATTGTGAAAATCAATGGGGAATACGAAATGCCAATGGGTCTGATGGATATGGACAGATTTGAAAAGTTGAACAATTGTCAAATCAACGTCTTCCGGTAAGCAAATTCTAATTTCCTTCTAAAAATTTTAAAATTCCTTCAATAATGTTCTTCACCTATTCAAACACCCTTTTTATTTCATTTCAAACCTAGGTATAAAAATTATTTTTCTGTTCAGGTACAACGATGGCGAATTGTTGCCCATAAGAGTATCGAGCAGATTCACTACTAGCCTGATTGTGGACTTGTTGCTGCTGACAGATGGATCAAAATATCACTATGTGTTGATAAGTGATCTCCAGAAACTGGTCGAGTACGTGCGGCACAAAGTGCACCGATTTCAATCTGAGATTTGTCGCAAATGTTTCCACACATGCGCTTCATTCGAAACTTTGAGAAGACATCAAGAACTGTGCTACCAAGACGAAGATGTCGTCATAACAATGCCCAAGCCGGGAAAAGATGACCACAAGTTCAAAAACTTAACAGCTCGTTGGTACGTACCCAGAGTAATCTACTTTGATTTGGAGTCACTGCTCTTACCAGTATACGGACCGCAACCTGATCCGCGAAAATCTAGCACGCAAACAATTGAAATCCATCAACCGTGCGGCTACGCGTTAGCAGTAATCGAATTTGGGAAAAAAGACCTGTTAAAGTTTGAGCTTAAAAGAGGACCGAATGTGATGGAAGAGCTAATTAGCTCCCTTGAATCGTTAGCGAGACAAATTTACGTAGAAAAAAGGAAATATTACACTTTCACTGGTATAACAGACCAGGAACGGGAAGATGCTACAATTTGTTGGATATGCGAGAATGATTTTTCCGACAATGATCAAGTGGTACTTGATCATTGCCATTACACCAACAAGTTTCTGGGTTGGGCACACAATGAGTGTAACGTTAATAGAAAAACAACAAATTACATTCCAGTGGTAGCTCATAATTTGTCAAATTATGATTTACACTTTATAATCAAAGCGCTGGCAAAAAGCGATTCGGAAAACACTTTTTCCGTAATACCCGCATCTGAAGAAAAATATATATCCTTGACAATCTCAGTCTACATAAAAACGTACACGGACAAAAACGGAAAAATCAAAAAACTCTACGAAAATCTGAGATTCATCGATTCGTATAGGTTCATGCTGGCATCGTTGGCAAAACTTGTCGATAATTTGCCCAACGAAAAGTTTTTTCTGCTGGAGAACTATTTTGAAAAACTCGGCCACTCACGTGAAAAAGTCAGTCTGTTGAAACAGAAAGGGCATTACCCCTACTCATACTTCAACTCATTCGAAAAATTCCGAGAAACTCGCCTTCCCCCACGAGCAATGTGGAAAAATAGTCTAACAGGAGGGGATGTGAGTGTTTCAAGAAGCGAGTACAATCATGCCCTTAAAGTTTTCACCGAAATGAAGTGTGGCTCACTTGGTGATTACCACGACTTGTACTTGACTACAGATGTGCTATTGCTTGCTTCCGTTTTCGAAGCTTTTCGTGAAGTTTGCTATCAAACATACGGGCTGGATTGCGCCTGTTACTTCACGGCAAGTAACCTTTCCGGGGACGCCTTTCTAAAAGTTTGTAAGCCCGAACTGAAACTCTTAACGGACCGTGAACATCTAGACCTTGTGCAGCGAATGATACGAGGAGGCATGTCGTCGATTTACGCGCGCCGATTTTACAAAGCAAACAATAAATACCTCTACGATTTTTCGCCCTCAGAACCATCAAGCTACATCCTCAATATTGATGCAAACAATTTGTACGGGGGGATAATGAAACACTGCCCTTTGCCCTTAAACGATTTTTCAATAGTTGAAAAAAGTCTGGCAGACATACTGCTCACCAGCGAAACATCAGAATGGGGTTATATAGTTGAAGTCAATTTAACCATACCCGAAGAGCTTCACGACTTCTTTGCTGATTACCCCCTTGCCCCCTCTCGTGAAGTAGTGGACATCGGTGCAATGAGCAACGAGCAAGTCGACATGTTGGGAAAATTGGGAATCACCACACTGCCAAAAGTGCCAAAGCTTCTACAGACCTTGCATCCTAAAGAAGGTTATGTTTTGCACTACCTTACCCTAAAATTGTACCATGAGCTAGGAATGAAAATAACTCACCTCGGAAAAGTTCTTCAGTTCCGCCAAAGTCACTGGATGGCACCCTTTGTCGACCTCAACACCCGCCTACGAAAAGCCGCGGTAAATAAATTCCAGGAGAACTTCTACAAGCTAATTGTTAATTCAGCTTTCGGTAAGACAATGGAGTCTAAGTTAGGAAGAAAGAAGCTGGAGATTGTAAGGAATGAGAGAGAACTTTTACAAAAAACAGCTCTGAGCACAATGAAAAGCTTTCAAATCATTGACGATCAATTAGCCACAATTAGCTTTTCAGTAACAAAAATATTGTGGGATAAACCTATGATAGTTGGTGCGACCATCCTAGACCTCGCCAAGCGTTTCATGTTTCAGTTTCACTATCAAAAAATGAAACCAAATCTAAACTTGGAACTCCTTTACTCCGACACGGATAGTTTTATTTACGCCATAAAAACTGATGACGTTTACCGAGACTTGGAGAAAATAAAAGCTGATTTCGACTTTTCAAATTACGATAAGGACCATTTCTTGTTCGAGGATACCAACAAGAAAGTTGTGCTGAAGTTCAAAGACGAGACTGGTGGGAAGCCGATCAGAGAATTCATCGCCCTAAAACCGAAACTATATTCGGTCGTCCTTAATGGTAAATAAAATTTAAGCCACCCTTCCACCCCCCATTCCTACCTTTTACAGAACAAAAATACCACCACCAACCTACCTACACCCCTTAATTTGTTGCATTAAACTATGGGCATTTAGCTGATTTAGGCAACATTATACAATGTTGCCTAAACGTTGATTTATCTGACAACATATTCCCTCTTGTTTCCTCTTTTTTAATCATAATTTAGAGTCTTCTGCTCTTTTTTGGTAAAATGAATCAAATTTTGTTCGGTATAAATTGAGTTGCTGAAGTGAAATGAAGCTATCCCCAACGTTGTAGAAAAGAATAATAATTTTGCTATTGTTTAGAAGGCACTCAAAAATTGAGTGCCAAAGGAATTAAACGGAGTGCACAGAGAGAACTGGTCCACCAAACCTTCAGGGACACATTATTCACTGGAAAAACAATGAGAGTATACAACTATAATATAGTTTCGAAAGGTCACACCAATATGACAGTGAAACAAAACAAACTTGCATTATCACCATTCGACTCAAAACGTTTTCTACTTTTCGACGGAATTTCGACAGTGCCCTTTGGCCATAAAGCCGCTGAAGAAAATGCTTTTCTAGAAGACATTTACATGGACACCGAGTGGGCCAACTCATACAATGAAACTGATAACAGTTCTCCCGATTTTACACTCCCGGATTGGGGATTTTTACAGCGGCCCTACTCAGAAGCAGAGCTGCAAGAAGAAGAAGAAGCTTCTAGTAGCCGAGTCCGTGAACGTCCCCCTATAAAAAACCCATTTATTTTATCTGAAGCTTCAGAAGAACGACCATCTAAAAAACACCGCAAAGAAAACCAAAACAATAAACATTAAAGTCTGAAACATATATTTTCAGATGATTTTTACTCTTCGTCCTTTTTATACTTCGACTTGTATATGTTTTGGTTTTTACCAATTTACAACTAATAAAATACTCGTATTGAGCTCAATCACTGTTTTAACATAAATAGCTTCAGGCAAATAAACTAGTAGACACAAACCAAGTGTTAATTCAAACAAATGTGTGAAATCCTTAGGCTTGTTTTGAATAATAAACTTTAATAGCATGACAAATCTTTGACGAAAAGAAAGAAAGCCAGGAAATGATATCCACATGAAACTAGGACGAAAAAAGAAAAGTTCAGGAATTAGGACGATTAATTTTAATTATCGCGGGAAAAGGGACCGCTTTCAAAGGAATTAGAAGGAATTATTGTATCGCGTCCCGGTTGTTGAGCTCAGCTTAACAAGATCCTAAGGAGGGGGTCTTTTACTTTAGGGGTGGGAACTTGCGATCATTTACAAAATCCTAGGATAGGGTTCCTCCAAAAAATTAAGGACCCCTTTCCTAGGATTTTGCTTTACGTGAGGACCCCCCCCTTAGGAAGGACCCCCCCCTTAGGATCCGGGACACGATACAATACTACTAAGGTGTTCTTGCCGCGGAAAAATATTTCAATCGAGTAAGCTTTTTGTGAATAGCTTCAACTAGAATGTGTTAGAATTAAATTGGCAACTAGCGACGACAAAAATCATTAAGTTTCTCGTTGAAAACAGAATGTCCCATGACTGTTTATAAAAAGTTCAAAAAATACTCTAATGTTCTAACAAAAATAACAATCATCAAACTTCATGTTTTTTCACAAACTTATCAAATTGAGCTTTTGAAGTCAATATACTCACTTTTTTCAAACGCGTTTTTCTATTGCTGCAGTTGGTCTAAAAAAGCACCACGAGCGTATGTTTTCTACTACTTTCTTCGAAAAGTTTAGCAGAAGTATCAATCAGATTAAGCAAATCAACCGGAATTGACAGAATTCTGAAAACCCCTCGAAAAGTCATCGTTCGATGAATTTGATTTTCTCGGAAAATTGCCAGAAGCAATAGAAAATACCAAAATTGGTATTTTTAGTTAATCATTGAAAAATACTTGCGGGAATCCAGAAAAATCCATTACAACGAAAATCTTCGTGCTTGCGAGGTCCACAAGCAAAATTCTTGTGACAAAAATGGGGAAGAATTTTTTATTCGAGTGTGTATTTTTTAAAATTTTTTCAACTTTTTTGTTTTCCACGCAAAATTAAGTACCGCAATTAATCATTGGACAGAGTTGAGTGATATATCTCATTAAAACCTTTCTAGTCGTGATTCGAACGACATCAGAAAATTTCGAAAAAAAATTTGAAACTTGTTTAAAAATTTTGATTTTGCATCTTAATTCAAGTGAGTTCTCATGTTGTATACAAATCTTTATTCTTTTGTCTAACCTCTAAACTTGAATCGCCGAAACAAGAGCGACCATTTTTTGATGCCAGACCTGCCATTAGTTGTCTGTCAAACTTGCGCTACATGAAGAAATAGGCACGGTCATCAGCTTCCCAGAAGCAATTTTGAGCCAATAAATTCAAGTTCTTTGTTTTTTTTTGCAAAGGTTTTTCCACGACAAGAATACCTCTTACAGAAGTTTTGATTAGCGAGTGAAACAACATCTACAAAAGAAGGTTTTTCAATTTTCGATTGAACAAGCTCTTTTTGAATAGCTTCAACTAGAGTGTATTAAAATCAAAATCGCGAGAACGCGAAAAAAAATCTTTATTTTGCTCGTTGAAAGCAACAATCAGCAATTTCTATGTCCCGTGACTGTTTGTATAGTAAGAAAAAACGCAAAAAAGTAGTCCAAAGTTTTTACAAACTAGAAATTTTTCAGACCCCATGATTTTTTACAAAGTTTTTGTATTTAAGTTAGAGAAACAACTTATCACTTTTTTCAAAAAAAAATGAGAAAAACGTGTTTTTTCATTGCTGAAAGTGGTCTAAAAAAGCACCACACAAATATTTATTCCACTACTTTCTTCGAAAAGATAAGAAAAAGTATAATTCGTTCAACCATTTTCAGCAAACCAACCGGAACAGGTAGATTTCTGATCTCCTTTCGAAATTTGGTCATTCAATGAATTTGATCACCTAAAAAACTGCTAGAATTGTTTTCGATATTTTTTTAGTTATCCATTGAAAATAGCTCGTGGGATCATAACTAAGGCTTAAATGGAGCTATTTTTAGCATGAACTTTGCCGCACTTGTGCACCAGTTTTTTCAGCAGAAGAGATCATTAAAAAAACTTGTTTCTTGTGAGTTCCACGAGAAAATTTTTGGCTCAGTATCTTCACAAAATGAAGTGGGAAGGAATTATTTCATTGGAATTCAAACCTATAAGAATGCTTGCACAAAGCTCAAAAATATCAAAAATGATGCTCTACAATTGATAGTCATCAGACATAGTGAAACAAATTTTAACCCGAACTTTTCATCTCAAACTTATTTTGCATGCAGGATTTTTTTTTAGCTTCTGCAGTGGTAGTCGAAATAGGAGACTTCACTTCTACCAGAACATTTCTCAAGAAAAGATTTACGCAGAAGATATTCATACCAAACAAGTGAGTTTGAGTCTTAACTTTCAAAATGTAGAAGTTTTTGACACTTTTTTCCGCCAATCGCCCCCCCCCCCCTCCTCCACCTGTTAACATTTATGAGTAATTTTCTGTTCGAATAGCCCAATTAAAACAATTTGGCCATTATAAACATATTTCGTCTTCACCTTGTAAAACACCTCACTACACCAGAAAATTGATGCTAATGTAAGGGAGGGGAAAGGAAAAAGAGCCTAGTTTTGGGTCTGAAACTTTCGGTTATACCTGGTCAAAAATTCCAAATCAAAAGGTAATCTCAACTTGGATATAGCTTTCAATTTCAAGCAATGAACTATTCCGAACCTCGCCGTAGAGTGGCCAGGGGGGGATCTTCGGACTAAATTCTTGTCGACCCTTTGGCACTAATTCACGAGACCCATTTTTAGTTAAACCACCCACATTTTGTAAAGTCCTTTTTAGTGCCAATGTACGTTAAATTAGAATCACGAGCCAAAACGACAACGAGCTTTTTTGGTCACAACTTTTCAAGCGCTATTTTTGGCCTAGCGGAGCTCGGAAAATCGAAAAGGCTGACGCTGTAAAAAAAAGATCGACCAAAATGTTTTTCACACCCCTTCTCGAAAAAAGTGCTCAAAAACCACTCATAAATCGAAAAATGACAAAAAAAATTTCCAATTTTATATTTCGTTTGTGTTTCAAAGAATTTAGCAACACCTAAATTTGTGATTGATTGTTGCTGGAGATTCAACATTAATTTAAATCTATTTCAGTTTTGAGAAATCGAACAGACCCCTGAACAACATCGCCCTCCTTCAACTCTTTAAACGAATCAACGCATTCCACCAGATTCAGATTTGCCCCAAACCCATGGACCTGGGTCATACTCTGGCATTCACTGGATTGGGATCTACCACCAGGAAACTCACAACGCTACCCAAAACCCTACAGGAAATGCCACTTTATGAATCAGGAATGTTTTCCAGTTTCTCCACATATTAAAAAAAAATTCACTCAAATTTAGCAAAGATTTCTTTTTATTGGTATTCATTTCCAGTCGATGAGATCATTTTTAAAGTTACAATTACAATATAAATACGCGTGAAAGAAGCTTTCAGATTGGATGATTGTGATTACAATTTAAAAAATATAAATAAACTCAACCATAATGGGAAAAACGGAAATATTTCTGGTTGAAATGCAGTATTCGAGTCAGCGAGTCCATTTGAGATGGAGGGGTGTCGCAGTCAAGACATATGCACAGAGAATATTCTAGAAGATTCCAACATGTGCATGCATGACGAAGGTAGTCCCATTTTCAGTCTCCTGTGCGTCAGAGCCACTCAAATAGTAAGATCACCATTGTCTTTGATATTTGCGACCAAAAATTGATCCTTTGTCAAATTATATTTTGAATTTCCAAGTCACTGGCGAATATACTGGCAGAAAAAAAAATGTTCGAAAACACTATACCAAGCTTAGCCCTGTAAGGTTAGTGGTGTACGAATAACATACGAACTTAGCCCTCAAAATTAGTAGTGTATATTGTCATCTGACGCGCCTTTAGGAAAATCGTTAGTCGGCCAAAAATGAACGTGGTAAAAGAGCACCTAATGGGATCTTTTTGCTGGCGATGTTGCCACCAATAGTCAAATATGGAAAATTCCCCCTCCTTAATCGGCCCCTGAAAATACCTAAGACTCGTAATATCTGTGAATTTTTGAAAAAGTACATCACAATTATCCCCTTTATAGGTTAAACCCAACTGTCTTTATGGAGTAGCCAGTTACTTCATCAACAAAACTCACATCAATGGTCATCCGCCCATGCAGTCGGGAAGTATCTGCAATGACGGGAGTGTGTTTGCCAGACTCACCAACCATTTAGACTGGATCTATAGTGTGACAGGCCAACTTCACTGACTAATTACCCAATCATTTCAGAGCTATAAAAATGGTGAATTACTTTTCATTTGAATACGGTGAAATCTATTTTTGATTAGTGAGTTTTGTACCTGAGGCAAATTTCGCTTAACTGATAGAAAAGATGGAGGCAGGGGAAAGTTCTCACGCCAGAGTAAGTACTGATTGTTTGGTCACGAGAACTGCCCGAAAAAGATGCCTTTATTTGGTCACGAGTGATAAAATGTTTCTTTGTTGTAGCTAAATCTACTTTATACAATTAAAAGAATAAAAAAATAAAAGTAAATTAGTCTAAAAATAAAACATTATTAAAAGATAGAGCATTCTCTCCGCCGGAGAGAATGTCAAAGTGAAGGTCATAAGTAAGTGAACTGTTAGCAAGTTACGTAATAGTTGCCGTAAATGCAAATATAAAGCGAGAATCACATCATTCCTCTAAGCAGGAAAAAATTCAAATTGTACAATTAACTAATTACTAACTAACTGCATCCTTTCTCCCCCTTTTGGAGAATAAAATTTTAATTTACTACACCAATAGTGTACTGTAACTAAACTAACGAAACTGGCTTCATACGAATTAATGGATCTTTGTGTGAATTTCGAAATCGTTATCCAAAAGTAAAACGTCTAATATCCGGCGGATATAGTCCAATAAGGGGTTAGGAAAATAAATCATCATAGGTTTATGTTGACGAGACGATGAACATACGCGTTCTAGGGCAAAACAATTGACTGCATGAGAGAGGAGTACTGCGGCATACGGTACATATGAAAATTTAACTTAATCCGAAGGATTGGTGTCCGGAATAGATTAGATTGAAATAGCACCAAAGCCAAATATGGACGAAGTATAATCATTTACCCTTACGATAACAGTTTGAAAAGTTTTCTAATTCTAAGTTAAAAGGTTCACTATCGAGATCTGATTGTTCTTCAAAGTTGTCAATCGCCATTCTGAGGGATTCGTCTGTTGATGAGGAAGAGATTTGTTCAGGTGTGGAGGATTCCGAATTGATCGTGACGATTTCCAAAGAGTTTCGCTGTTAATATGGTCCCGTTTATCGCTATGGCTGATCTAGGATGATCGGGTTTGATGCCGAACCAGAGGTCGCTTGAGGTAGATCTACAACATCTATTAAGAATCTTTTGCCGTAGAACTTTGGTGGACCTACATTTCTACTAGACCGGTGAATAATAGGAGAAACGTTACCAGGATTAGTTTGGAGCCCGGTTGCGGGAGTGGTCTCGTCAGCAGAATCTACAATTTCGTAGACCGGGAAGTTTGTCGTGGCGTCTTCTTCCATCGGAACAGTTAAGCTGTTCTGTGAGTCGAGTACCTTTGCGATCGTGGCGGCCTCGGCTGACGTGGATGACTCCCGACCCTGCGGTGCCGGCTGTGTCTCCGCCGGAATGATGCTCTTTGGGCATTGTGTTTGTTGGTCGTCTTCTGGGTTAGTGATGTCCTTTAAAATCTCAACTTTAATGTTATCGTTGGGTTCGCAAAAACTACGGGTATTCTCCTGGTTCGAAGTTTTCATTGAGTCGAAAATAAATCGTTCTCTGGCTACATCTCTACAAGGGAAACCTCCCGTTATCCATTCCCAGTCACTAGTATCCGAAATATCCGACGGAATCAACATAGATTCGTCAGAAGCAAAGTAACCTGGGGGTGTTGTTATCTTCTTGGACCGGGGTGGTTGTCTCCGAGTAGCTTTTGAAGAGGGCTTCGACACACGTGTCTTTGTCATGTTGTCCAATGATCCTAGTTCAATCTGATGTCGGGTCCTGGGTTGTGGCTTTCGGGTTTTGATCTGTCGTCTTGAGTTCTCGCGTTTCCAACCAACTTCAGCGTTAGGCTTAGAAAATTAAGGGAAAGAAATAATGCCTCTAAAAGATCTAATGTAAGTCGATTTTGATTTAGGAATAGCAATATCCGCTTTTCGAATTTTTTTTCCGTCGGATAGTTCTACTGTCGAAGTAGACGAATTTATGATCTTTTTGTTTAATTCCCGATAAAATGTATCTCCGTTGATACTTCCGTTAGTTTTCCGTAGGATTTTACATTTAAACGGATTCTGTAGTGGTATTCTAGTAATGGCAGTTTTCGAGGTGGAGGCGTAATCCGTGTCGTAACTTTTCTCCGTTGGTGATAGATTTTTCTTTGGAATCAAGGTGTCCATGTACCCATCTTCGAATCTGTCATCGGTATTCCAATCCTTTGCTTTTTCCTTAGATATTATGTGTTTCCCCTTGTCTAAAAATCCAATGGATGGTTTACCCGACGCCAATTGTTTCCAAACTGTATTTGGTTTTCTATTAAACTGAATTTCAAAGGGAAAGCATTAAATTTTTGATTGGTAGGAGGATCGTAAGTTCCAAATAATTTTTGATACAGCGTTTTGTAATGTACATTTTTGTGCTGCTTGGGCCATGGCTAACAATTTGATTTTTACATCATCTACAAGTTTTTCAACTAATCCGTAGGAGCGATGGTCTCCTACTGTACAAAACATAATTTCAATAGTATTTGAGTCGCGGAATAATTTAAAGTTTTGACGTGTAAAAGAAGATGCATGGTCGACTCTTATAGAATGAAGAATGCCATGTAAGAATATATAATCTTGTAGAAATTCGATAACTGTTTTTGAAGAGGTAGAAGAGATAATTTTTGACGAAGGAAATTTTAAAAATCGATCGATGCAAAGTTAAATGAATTTGTTCGACCCCCAGTATGAGTCTAATGGTCCAGCAAAATCTAAATTTAGCTCATTGTTTGGTTCCAGTAGGTGGGGAAGTTCGCTGATCTGCAAATTTGGAGTTATAATTTTCAAATTCTTACCCGTAATAGTACATTCTGAGCAGTTTATGCCGTGGAAGTAAATTTGCCTCTTAATATGGGGCCACCAGATGTATTGGTCCAAATACTTCATTCCAAATTGACCAGGATGGGTTTCATGGAGAGTCTTCATCATCGCGTTTGTCAGGGTAAACGGTATAACAAGTCTGCCATCCATGTACAATAATCCGTCGGATTCGTGTAAGTCTCTGGTAAAGAGTTTGAAATAAGGGGAGTTCGCATTAATTGTCTCAATTTTATTTTGAAGTGCTACTACGATAGGGCTCAACGAAGGCTCGTCTTCAGTTAGGAGAGCTATAAGCTTGGCGTTAAAAAGAGTATTTAAATCCAAGTGACGATCGGGCAACTTCAACTTTTCGCGGTATTTATTTACAAGATTCTGATGATCTTTCAATAGAGGGAAATCTAAAGATATTGAAATACCAGAGGTAGACGGATTGACTACGATTTTATTATTTTCCATATTAACAGTATCTACAATTTTTGTTATCTATAGGTGAATTAAATATTCTACAATTAAGAATTAAGAAATAAAAAATGCGGGGTTAGAAATGGAAATAATTAAAGAATTTGTGTTGGAATAATCCGTAGGAATACAATTTGATGTACAAAATTCAGTTCTGAAGTGATTAGATGAACAAGTTGGAAAAGTCGAGTTAAACAGTTTTAGTACTGATGCTATAAAGTAATTACGTAACTTTGCGTAACCGGAAATTTCCAAATTTGAACCAATGGCTGAGCTGGTCTTTCTTTCTTTCTCCGACGGATTGATTGATTTATCAATTATATTAATATTGGCTACTACAAAATTTTTGTCATAATGTGATATTGGTAAAGTTTTTTGGATGGAATTCTTGAAATTAAATCAGTAAAGCCCATATCTTTTCCGGCGAGGTGTTTAATTGTAAAATTAAAAAGGTAGTAGTCTACCCACCCATCTTGTTAGTCTGCTAAGATATGTTTTATTACCGTGATTTGTCGACAGGGCTGATAGCAATGCTTTGTGATCTAGCAGTTCGAGTTCGTTAGTGGAATATTTTGACTCTTAAGGATTTAAAAACCCTGAAGCAAAAGAAATTGTTCTCCAATCACTCCCGTGGAATTGTTCAAGGGAGTTCCCCAACCCATTGTGTGAAGCGTCAGTTTTGACTCTACTTTTACGTCTTACGTCAAAATGAGTATTTTCCGCGAGGTTGGTGATTTCTTGTTTAATTTTTTCAAACGCTTTTGTATAGTCTGAGTTCCACTGGAGTATCGATTTCTTATTTAACAGAGGTCTGAGTGGGCTTCCTAAAAAGCTAAAATTAGGATTAATTTATTGTACTCCTTTATAGATCCGAAAAATGATCTCAATTTTTTCAGATTTTTTGGAATAGGTAGATCCTTTATCGCTTTTGTTTTGTCGAATAAATGTGAGATTCCTGTGTTTGAGATTTTAAATCCCAACCATTCGATTTCTTTTTGAAAAAATTTACACTATGACCATTTAACTGAGTAAATATATTCCTCTAATGTCGATAAAATTTTTAACACAAGGTTTTTGTGGTCTAAGAAAGTTTGATGCGATTAAAATATCAGCCAAGTAATAATTGATAAAATAGAAATTCTCTAATGTTGAATCCATACTCTTTGGAATTCATTAGGCATATCGCCTAAACCGTAAAAGCCAGTTGAAAATTGGTAAGTGCCAGTAATATTGCCGCCCACCATACTAAAATTACATTGGTTGCTGGTAAACTTGTCTAAAGCGAGTTGGCTCTATGCACTTTTTAAATCTAAGTTTGTAAGCCATACTTCTACAACGGAATCATTTGCTATTTGTGCTCCTACATTGTCTACCAGATCATAAATTTTCGGCATCTGGTATTTATCCTTGTATATTTGTTTGTTAATGAACTTTGAATCCAGGGCCAACTTGATTGATTTGTCTTTTTTGCAAGTGATGACGATTGGGCTAAAAAAAAGATCTTCGTCGCAGTTTTCTAATTTTTTAATGTCCCTCGTCTTTTAACCTGTTAAGTTTAGTTTTGACTGAGTCCAATAAGTGGAGGGGGACTCGTCTTCCTTTTAGGTGGATAGATTTTAATGGTTCGTGAAAATGTGTAATTTTCATCTGATTTTTTATGTTTGCGATCCGAAGGAAAAAGTTTTTCAATGATTTAGAAATATTTGTTATTTCTCTTTCTTTATCTGTTGGTGGGATAAAATTTATGGACTTCTGTGAAACTTCTATCCCCACTTTTGGTAGATTGTCGTTTCCGAGGATGTTCCGCTCGTGTCCCTAGGTCAAAGAGAAGTGGCAGTCGTCGTGTGACCAACCGTTGGAGAAGATCGGAAGTATCACTTTCCCAGAAATGTTAATGGCGTTGTCTGTAAATTCACAGTATAAATCTTTGGTTGCCCTGTCCACTGGATAAATTTTTAAATACGGATCTCGAAGCCTCAATTCATGTAAAACGTTCTTCTTGAGAAAACTAACCGGGCTAGCTGAGTCCACTTGTATAATTAAAATTACTTGATTTTTTTTCCCGAGGCCAATATTCAGTATTTTTTTTAGTTCCTTTCCGTCATCGTCGAAAATTATAGTGACTTTTAATACAGAGTAATCGTCGTTTTCACTTTGTATCGATTCCGACCATGCGTTTATGACGCCACAGAATTCTCTATTTACATGGTCGCTATTTACATCTGGGTGATCCCATGAATTAAAGTCTGTATTATCTACAATTTGAGTTTTTACAAGGCTTACATTTTTGCGATGAGATTTACAGAGTTTGGTAAAATGGCGTTTATGTTTACATGATGTACAAAAAGTATCATTTGCAGGGAAACCGCTAAGAGTCCTTTCGAAAAGGTCCCGCCACATTTCATACAGGTGTTACTTCTTTCTATATTCAGAGTTAGTTCTCTTTTTACAGAAAAATGATTGTGTGGTCTATGTGCAGTTGATCCGTTGGATTTAAAAATATTTGTGAGTTTTAAGTGGTTTGGAATTCCCTTTTCGTCGATGAGTGCTACGTTCAGTGCTTCTCGTGGAGGTAGAGTTTCTGTTAAGAGTTTCCGTTGGATGTCGTAATTTTTCATGTTGTTAATGAAGTTATCCCTGATCCATTCTTCTTCGCCGGCGGCTATGTCACACTTTTTAGCCATTTCAGCTAGGGCTCCCCAAAATTGTTCGAGAGACTCTCTGTCGCGTTGTTTACGATGTAACAATTTGTGAAGTACAAATGTGACATTTGTCTTTCTGATCAAAGCGATTGCTAGGAATTCCCAAAACTCTTTAAATGAAATTTGAAGTATTTTTATCTTTGTAAATTTTTGTCCGAAAATTCTTTTTCCTTCATTTCCTAGTGCGAGATACAAGATTGATCGTAATTTTTTATGGGCTTCATCCATTCTCATTCCATTAATTTTCTTGGTTTCTGTTTTAATGGATGACGTTTCCTCCTCAACGTAACGTCTTTGTTCTTGTATATTCCTGTCAATTGTTGATTTTCTTTGGTTATCCAATTCGTTGTCCGTTGGATTTTCCAAAGTCGGTGGTTGAGGATGATGTCTTTCCGAAGGATTTATTAAGTTTTTGATATCTATGATTTCTTTAGCGATAACAGCTAAATGAAAGAGATCGCTCCAGTCCTCCCAGGAGGTATTCCTCTCACGTTAGATTCGTTATTTGACTGCGCCATGATAAAACGTTACTTTGTTGTAGCTAAAACTACTTTATACAATTAAAAGAATAAAAGAATAAAAGTGAATTAGTCTTAAGTTAAAACATTAAAAAGTGAGAGAGCATTCTCTCCGCCGGAGAGAACGTCAAAGTGAAGGTCATAAGTAAGTGACCTGTTAGCAAGTTAAGTAATAGTTGCAGTAAATGCAAATATAAAGTGAGAATCACATCAGCGAGTTTTGCCCAAAAAGTATGCCTTTGCTTGGTCACGAGAACTGCCCAAAAATAATGCCTTTGTTTGGTCACAACAGTTGCCCAAAAGAATGCTTTGACATTTAGTTACAGCTTTGCTGTTTCAATAACGCACGCTTTAAACGGGACTCAAAGATGTTAAATTCGATTTTAATTGTTTTTTTATTTTGCGTTTCTGGGATTTGAACAATTTTGCATCAGGCATCTTGTGAGTTGAGAAAACACAGTTTTGTTTTACATAAGAGTGTAAAGCTTTAAAACCGAAATATGACAGAACCCCTTTGTGTTAGTCCCCCCGTCGTACTATTTTGAGATATCTATTTTTTGGCTGAGGGACCCTAAAATTTTTCTAAGAGCGCCTTCGGCGCCAATATATACTTTTTTTCAAAAATCTGCCTCCGGCGCAAAAATTTTGACAAAATCAGTGTCGTTTCACTGCTTTGGGAGAGCTCGAAAAATCATTTTAGCCCAACCTAAAAAACTTTGAAAAAAAATAGACAAAACTTTCAAATTTTTTTTGAAAATCCGCCCCTCGAGAAAATTCTATTCCGCCCATAATTTAAAAGCTGCTACTGGAAATTTTACTAACACAAAAAGAGTCTGGTTTGAATGAATTGAAATAAAAAAAGTTTTCTCCCTTTTATTTTATTTTCGTAACTAAGAATAATAATCATAAAAATCATAAGAATCATAATAAATTTTTTCCAAACTATAATAACAGCCTCTTTATTTGGACCTTTCAACCCTTCTCATTACAAAAATTAACATTAGTTTTGGTTTCTCGGGTAGTTTTTTCTACCCATAACCTTGTACCAAATCCATTCTGGTTCAAAAATGACTTTTTCAAATCTTAATTAATGTACTACAGCGGTGCTCAAATTTTAATTAATTTCATAGCTCAATTTATCAGAGCAGACAAAGGTTTGATCTTTTTGATTACTTCATACGCCTTGTAGGTTGATTTAATCAAATTGCCAGTCATAGTAAAACAAGCAAAATGAAAAACAATTTTTTAGACAGAAGACGAAAAACAATCAAAAAAGTTTATAAGTTTTTGCAGATTTATTTGCACATTTTTTGCGTTTTTGAAAATTTTGACTCCAAAAAGTACTGAAATGTTCAAATAAACTAACGTTATCTGAGCAAAATTAATTTCTTTACGTTTTAATTAAGCGATTGTATGCTTTGATGACCTTGAATTAAGCTATAGTAAGTCTGCTCGATCGTTTTTTTCGCTCGAATTAGGACGAAGGAAGACCAAAAGTTCCTACCGGTTTTTTTCGACACTGGGGAAAAAATTTGAAATTTTTGTAAGGTAGTTCGAATCACAAAAAATGGACTTAACTTGATATATTACTCACCTCTCTCCAATGATTAAATGTGGTAGCTGAAATGTGGAAAACACAATAAAACCAAAAAGAAAAACAAAATAAAACACACACAAACAAAAAGTAGTTGCCCATTTTTCAAATGGTCGGAACAACAAGGATAGAAAGATGCCGTGCAACCTGCACAAAATGCTCCAAAAACGAACAAAACGCTCCGAAAAAGACTTTAGAACAAAATCAGAAAAAAAATAAACAAAAACAAAACAAAACTTCACCGCTTTTTCAAAAAAAAAATTAGTTACGTGATGCCCCTCACTTGGTTGTTGTACCAAAAGTAATTGTGGTTGAAAGCAAAAAAAAATCAGCAAAAAGTTCGGAAATCAGTTTTCATGACCAAAAAGATGAACTCCTAAAAACTCGCATAAATTAGTCAAGCTTTTGGATACTTTGGTAATTTTGAAATTCCAACAGGTTTGCTAACATTTGATTGCAGATAAAAACGTCTTTGTAGATCTCAGCTCAAACAGTCAAAAGTTTTCTCCGAATATGCACACCTTTTTGATGAAAATATTATTTTGTTCACTAAAGTTGTCTCAAGAAAAAAGCAAAGTAAACATAAAAACTCCATTACATTATTTGAAATTTGCAAACAACGAAGCTGGATTTTGACAACAAACAAAAATTTGTTTCACATTTTCAGAGCAAAAAGACGGCTTTTATGTGCAGTTATAACAGTACAGACAACCAAAATCCTGATTTTCTTTTGCGTTTCTAACATTTATCAACTACCAAAAAAAACAGTTCTTCTTTATACTTTGTCGGAAATAATTCTAGTGCTAATTGAAGAATAATAGTTGAAACAGAAATTTTGATAGTTCTGATCTTTTTAGCAAGAAAACAAATAAAATTTTGACCAGAACAATAAATTTTTAAATATTTTGATTGTTTCACAATTTTGATGAAAAAATTGAGTGCCTTACAAACAATTAGCTTATTTTCTCCGAATTGTAAACAAAACAATTTTTGACCTGTGGATTAATTTTTTTGCCACGAAAAAGTACAAAACCAACAAATTTTTCGTGGTTTCAGATTTTTTTTGTAGAATTTAGCTTTTTTTCAATTTATACTAACGGAAAACTATTAGTTAGCGGAGTTAAAAATGATAAAATATAATGGAGTTAAAATTGTTCTCAAGTTCTGAAGGTTTAAATATAATTCTTTAAAAAGAAACTATTTCTGTAATGGATAAGCCTCAGCTATATGATGTATAGAGACAATTCGAGAACAAATCGGGACACGCAGTGAACAAATCGCACTTTGTTAAAAACTTGAATAAAACACACATTTGAAAAAACATCCATGTGAGTTTTTTTCATATTATTTGATTGGTTTAGGAAAAAATACTGCACTAATGATTCAAATACTGCACTTTGTTTTAGATACTGTATTAGTATTTCAAATATTGCACTCGTTTTTCAAATATGGCACAAATACTTACTACACACATCAGTTTTATCGCGATATACGACACACGTGTTCAGTATGTTTCTATGCCATTTTTGTATGAAGTAATGCATTATTTCAAATAATAGCCAAATGTTTGGAAAACTAGTGCAATAATTGAACTGGAAGTGCAATACACTAGAGGACAAAATAAAGCGCAAATTCAAGTTTTACTCTCTAAAATGCTTGTTTTCAATGCCCACATTGGACAACATTACTTCGAGTTTCAAAAAAAAAATTTACTTCGAGTTTCAGAAACTAATATGTGTCTGAAAATGTCTTATCTGCACTGAATTTTTTTAATCCGCTTGAACAAATGAAAAACAGACGTGTTTAGTGAATTTTTCACACTGATTACTTCATTTTTCTCGCTGAAAATGTTTCACTTGGCATGAACAATTGTTTTACACCGTTTATTTGAGAAAGAGTTCACTTCGATGCGAAACTTAACGCGGAAGAGGAAATCTGGTATTTTCAGACCCGGATTACTTTGGTGCGTGTTTCAATCGTGCGTGTTTTCTTCAGTTTTTTCACATGTGTTTCATACCAGCAACAACTTACATTGCAACTCAAAATTTGTTCACATCTCGACACTGTCGATGCAGTACATAGTTGCTGTTATCTACTGTACAGTCCATTATCATTAGTTAGTTCTCATGTAACTCCAGTGATTGCAGAAACCCAAGTTTAATTTTTATTTTCAAATTTTACGGCTTTTTCCTTCAAAAAAAAGCAAAGAACATACGTTCACTCACATTTCAAAAATACCTCTTGCTAAGTTTTTATTCGAATAATTCTAGACTAAAAAATTGACTTTATTTGAGACGAGTGGCGCTTTTTGCTTTTGTTCTGAGGTAGTGAGGGGCAGATCTCCCAGCTGTATTCCGGACTCTGAGGGTCGATCTGCTCCTCGCTCTCTGTAGCCCGGAGTGGGTGTTTCTGGATGCCTTGTTGTAGCACAGGGTTCTCTCCGGGGTGACGAGACTGATGTTGCAGTGGTGGGGAGGGTGGTTGCGGGGTTTCAACACTGGGTAGAACTCCTGAATAGTCAAATTATTAACAATTCATTTGTAGGTCCTGATTTTTACATATATTGTACTCCATGAAGACAAACATGTCCAGCAATTGACCTCAACTCAGTTTTGCCACAAGCTTACTTTTCTTCTTGAACGGTTATAGACAATGCATTACCATTTGAGGTGCTGCGCCTTAATTTTTGATCCACATTTTTGCAAGCATGTGTTTTCGTATCGCAGATGAGTCTTCAAGACCCAACTATTTTTTACCAGATATTATGTGGAAAAAAAAACATTGCAGAAACTTTTGAAATGAATGAATTAGATTGAGAATCAAGATTGATCTTATTTCATTTGATGTCGAATTAAGAAGTGAATATTTTCTCGCCTATACACGCCTGAAATAAGCAACCCTCCCTCCCCCCCCCCCCTCCCCTTCCTACTCCCGTGAAACTGATACAACTTATCAATGCATGCAAAATTGTTCACTTTTGACTGGCCGGGAAAAAACAACATAAAGTTCAAGCGTTTAATCTTCTCTCTTAGTTGAAAAATAAATAGATTGTTCACCCTAATCCAACTGGTCTTTTGGTTTCAACAGAAAGTAGCAAAATTTTTGTTTGATATGCGCACAATTGCTTGCTAACTTTTTATTTATTACACCATTTATTATTTAAAAAAACAAATCAAAGGGCAAAAAAGCCCATTTATGGATTTGACACCGGTCATGTTTTTTTCTTATTAAGCCCGATCGAAAGTCCGATTTCTGATTTACTTGTGCCCGATCGAACACAAGGTTAGCGAGTAAACTTTTCAAATGACTTACATCTATGGTGTAATATGCATAAGCACTGTTTTCCTTGCTGTACCTTCCTAGCACATCCCCCCTGAACACACACTGGCACTGGTTGCGAGGGGGGTCGAAGAAGTTCACGGGCACTGAAAGAAGCAGGCAAGAGACAAACGAACTACAACCGTTTTATCATATATCGAGGAGGTCAAATAGTGGCTAAAAATGAGAGAATAAACACAAAAGCTACATAATTGGCGAAAAAGTCACTTGCTTGGTTTGTGACAGGTTTCCCTGAAAAAAAGCATAACACTGAAGACGTCATAATTTTTTGGTTTACGTGGTTAGACGGTTTAAATTAATAGTGTATAAACAAAAACATAACTGAAAATTACTTTTTTTTAAATATTTTTTTTCTCTCAAGGTATGTTATCCTGTGCTACTTTGGCATTGTATTTTTTCCTGCAAAACCTCGAGGAAAGTTTATAAAAAATTTGTAAATTAGCGGAAGTTTTGTACAAATCTTACAAGAAGTTCTAAGATAGGGGAATTTTTTGTAGGATGGTCAACCCGGGTCAATACTGCTTACCCCTTGCACATGGCGTGTATATCTGTGTTAAGTGCTATCTCCCCACAACAACTGCTCGGAAATTTGAAGGGAATATCGCCCGGACGGGGCTGCAGTCTCTCCTCCTCCCTCTCCTCACCCCCCAGCAGTCGGTCGATATCTTCCGGAGTGAGGTTGCGGATGTCGTCCGGGGGGTACTGGGGGTACTTGAGAGGGGTGCAATTCAAGCAAATATGTAACGACTGTTAAGAAAGAGTAGAATTCGGAAATTTCATCTGGTTTTATGAAGTCTCGCCGACAAAAAATACTTGATGGAAATTGCGACCGTTCAAACGAAAAAAATGAGATTTTAAAAAATTTCCAATAATTTTTTCCTTTTATTTTCCAGAAAAAAGTGACTAGCGGACTTTGAAGCTCTTTTTTTCAAATGAAGCGCGATTGCTCAACTCTTCGCAGAGATCGATGAAAAACCATTTTCTTCGGACTCAATTTTCAAGACACTTTTATAGGATCTTTCGCAAACGTTATCCTCAGAGAGAATTCTTCCTGCTAAAACATAAACTGACTTGGTCTTATTTTGACATTGCATCAGATTTCGCCCCTTTTTAAAATGTGATAACCAATTTTTCTACTCGACTAATTGGCGGGCTTAATGAACACATGCATCGTTGGGTTGATGCAAATTGTTAGCTTTCCAGACCCGAAATAACAAACTGTTTAGGAAAATTCTTGGCAATTATTGGCGCATGCTCAAATCGCATATTCGCTGTTAGACCACTGAGAGAAAATTTTGGCAATTAAGCGATTCGCGACAATTAAAATTGTGCTGATTCCTTTTCTACAATCAAGTAAGAATCACGAGAAAAGGGCTTAAAATGATGTCACATTCAATCATCCACATAAGAGCTGGCTTCGATTTCGTTGAAATTGCGAAAAAAAATTTCTTCTTAAACTCTTTTCCGTTTTATAGAGTGGTCGAACAATGTAAACTTTTTCAAAATCTGGTTGAATTGTTTCCTTGAGTGGTTTAGTGGGTTGTTGCGTTGTCTGCTGCTGGCCTTTGTTTCTCTTGTCCCAGGGAGTCTGGGTGGAGATTGTGCGACCACTTTTGGAAGAGGACTTGGAGGAGTGCTCAGACTTTCTGGACTTTGCTTGGGACACCACAGCTGGAAATATGAATAAGTGTATCATATCTAACAAGAAAATTATTTAATATAATTTTTAACTCTTATTTGATTGAAGTTGCTACTTGATAAACACTCGTAGAAAAAAAAATTTCGAACAGAGTGATTGAGATATTTACAGACAAAGTCAGGCACACTTACTTTCTGGTTTGGCTGAAAAATTATGCAAACAATGTTAATACCCGAACTGTGCTCCCATGGATCATGATTGATTATATTGTCATTTTATAGACAAAATCTTTAAAATGAAAAAGCAATTGATTATAATCCATTAAAAAATTGAATTGATGCTACTTTTCGAATCATTAAAATCTTTTATAATCAATTATAACTGATTGTATTTAATTGTAATTGATAATCTTACAGAATATTTTTCTTTGAATTTTTGGTGGGAACACATTTCACTAATTTAATCAACTAAGATCCATTACTACGTAAGAAACTTCACCGTTTCATTTTGCTTTAACTTGGTAACAAAAAAGAGAAAAAAAACTATACCAATTGATACGATTACGATAAACTCAGTTTATATAAACTAAGTCGATCACTAAGTCGATCACCGATAAACTAATATCACGATAAACTAAGATAAACTTAGCCCGCAATGGAATTTAATGAAGAATGCTTGATTGTATTGAATTTTCAATAGTGATTGCTAATAATTGGTTATAACTAATTATATGGTTTCATTTTTTTCTGAGAAATAATTGCAATTTTCTTTGATTATAATGATTTAGAATAAATACACTTTTCAAAATTTAATAGTTTAAAACCAATTTTTTAAGTCTTTTTGATTGTTTTTTTTTCGTTTTTTTGTCATTTGAAACTTAAGTTGACGAGTTTTCAATGTTTTATTGTTCGAATCATTGAGCAAGAGGAGGAATGTTGTTTTCAGGTGTATCTGGGTCAAGTCAAATATGTTAAAATCTTTTCAGTCGTGCAGTCGTGATTCGAAGGGAATCAATAAAATTTTAAAAAGTTTTCTCGGTGCGAAAAAAAAACGCCGAGCAATTTTTAAGCAATACAGTTTCGAGCAAGTAAAGCGATAGAGAAACTTTTGTTTTATACAAAATGGCAACTAAGCCTGGAAAAAACTTAAAACTACTAAAAAGAATGTTTTGAAAGCTTCATATAGCGCTGCTTTGGCAAAAAGAATTTTGATGAAAAAAAAATATAGTGAAAAATTAGGAACTATTTTAGAAGGTTTATTATTTTTTTTAATTCATTTAGAATTAAAAATTGAGTAAATGATTGAACATATTAAATTTATTGAATATTTTTCAGAAGTCGTTTATGTCTAAACCACTACCTCTCTAAGCGTTTGTATAATTCCACAATCATACCACGCGCACTTTTCGTAGCTTTTTCCGAAAGTGGTTGGAACAATTTGAGCTTCTTGCTCAGCAACTGTCTTTTTTTGTGCATCTCTTACGGTTTGTTTTTATAACCTAATATCATAAGCGTTTTTCTAATTATTTTTTTTGCTGGAATTTTTGATTCAACCAAGTATCATATTTTCAGTGGGAGGGGGTTACAAACAAAAATTGTGGTTTCTGTGATTCACCGAGAATCTATGAAAGGCTGCCCAGCCTCACTGAGCATTATCACTGTCTCTAATTTTCCCACAATCTAGACTAAAATACTTTGTCGTGAGAAGCATTTTCTTTGCAACTCAAAGCCATGTTTTTCCATCTAAAAGTTTCACGTGGTATCACTTTTGCAGCCGAAACGTGTCTAAAGCTAGAGTTCAAGTGAGAGCTCAACCTCGCACAATACCAATACCACGACGGGATTCCGCACGATCTTATGATCTCTAATTGAACTCCCTACCATAATGCTAAGTGCCACAGTTGAATGTATGGGTGGCATGTTTGAACATGATGGGAGGAGATAAACATGAAAACGAAGGTGTATTGAACGTGTGGTTTGGGAATTCAAGGTATAACTGGCTACGCTTAATACTCATAAAAACTTTAATCAAATCAAAGCTATAATTTTCTGCAGCTTTTGCAAAAAAAAAATAAAAGGCAAAGTAAGCCAAAACCTTTTGACTAAAAACGAAAGATTTTTAAGGATTATAAGTAGAAAGTATGTCAATTAAATTATCGCACAAGTTGGTTTTGTTTGATTATAATGAATTTTAACAGCTTTTTTGTTACAAAATTACTCGATTATTTTGAAGCGTAAAATTCATTATATGGACCTAATTTATCACGATTATCGATTATCTTAACACAAGTTTGATTAATCAACAGTTCATAATCAAATAGAATGACTATGAACAAAAAAAATAACAAACAGAAGATAAAAAAAGGTGGTTGTAAACCATAATAATTGAAAATAAATGGCAGTTATTGCACTAAAAAACTGATTTTAAACCCTCTGATTCAAATAAAATCAGAAAACTTTTGGATCATAATCCAACTTCAATACATCTAATATTATTCATGAAGCTCAAGTGCGGTATAGTCCAACAAATAAGTTTCAATCAAATTCCAAAAACGGAATATTTTAACAGGTAAAGTCGGAGTTTTCATATATATCTCTGCTTATTGCACAGCAGCTACTGCTTGTAAAACTAAGTAGTAAGCTACCTAGTTTTTTGATGTTCTCCCAAAGCTTTTTTGTTCCGACTTTCGAAGAAAATTTCAGAACAATTATGCTTGAGCTGGTTGTTTTTATTCAGATATTTTCCGACTTTTCCATCAGAATAATATTGTTTCCTAGAGCCTAAATTCGAAATGATATTTCACCTGTGATTAATTTTCAAGAATTTATAGGCTTTGAATTATTCTAACTTGGCTTTCTTAGGTAATTTATTGCGCGAGTTATTTTTATATTACGTGTAAGCGGCGGATTGATGGTTTCCATATTGAATGAAGCAAGCCTTTTGGTCGCATTTTTAGAATACAAGTCGCTATACGCAAACCTTTGTAGTTTGCATTACCTGAAGGCGGGGCAGTTGGCGGCATGACAGTGGGTTCATCAGCCAGGTGTTCAGTGTGTGGCATCTGCTGTCTGTGGTGGTCCTCCTGGCCCCTCCCATCCCACATGGCAGAGTGCAGGTCATCGTCCTCCACCGGCATACTTCTGACCCTGCTGCCGGAGGAACCCCGATTGCTTCCAGAGGAGTCCCGCCCTCCGCCTCCTCTCTTTTTGGGGGCTTGGCTCTCAACAAACACTCTGCAAAATTTGAAAACTGAACACAAATTTAGAAGAAAAAAAATGGAAAAATTAGGTTAAAAAAATTTGTTTTTTCTTTTTTTTGTACTTTTGAATTTGAATGTTTTGTCAACAAAAAACTGATTTATTGATGAGACTTCCACAATTTTATAAAATTCCAGCATTTGACGACATTTGAGAATTCCAGCGTTTTGGCATAAGCGCAGCAAAATGATCAGTTCACTTACTGTATGTTGTCTCCGAACTGTTTCTGAGCCAGACTTCCTCTACTCTCTTTGGAACTTGGCTTCTCTTGCTGCTGCGGCTGCTCCGCCCCTAGAAAACGCCTCGCTTTTTGTCATTTGACGACACCACACAAATCATCGATTATAATCATAAAATCATATCCTGTTGTTTAGTTCTGCGAATCGCAGAAGATCATTCAAAGTCTGATAGGCGCGTCTGGGGATAGTATATTTCTATTACTTCCCACACTCTAGACTAAATTACTTTTTTTGAGCAGAGGTCTTTTTCTTTTTTTTTGCGACTCGCAGACGTTTATTTATGAGTGTAGAACCTTATGATGCCACCAGCATTGAAGCCGCATTTGGTCAGGCTGTTGTAATTATATAAGAATTAACTTTCTGTTCATAAAAATATTTCCCGGTTCCAATTCGACAAATGACGGCGATATATCAGGTCATTTTAAGCCTAATAAATTTTAAAAGGCTCAGTATTTGTTATAAGATCAAGCAAATTAGGTTTAACTGGTGAATAACCAAGGCTGGCGAATGAAGACAAATTTTTTCACGGGTAAGAAAAGCAACACATGAACCTCTATTCGCCTCATTGCATAAAATTGCTGTTGTTCCCGTGGTTAAGACTAACATGCAATTTTTTGGTTACTTTTCAGGTCTGGTGTAATGTATTTGACCCTCAAGGTAAGTCTCAAACTATCTACCGTGATGCAAAGACTTAGCTAATGTATATGCCCTGCTCCCCTGGTTAGTATGAAGATCATCAAATAACTCACATCGCACATGTTGTTGTTGTTGTTGTTGTTGTTGTTGTTGTTGTTGTTGTTGCTGAGCAATTGTTGTTTGTTGTCCAAACATTCCCTGCTGAGGCTGTTGCTGTATAAGAGGGGGAGGAGGATACTGTGGCTGCATAGGAGGGGGAGGAGGATACTGCTGTGACTGGAAACCCCCAGGACCGCCTGGCGAACCCACTTGACCCCAAGCTTGCTGCTGAAATAAAACAATTCATAGTGATAGTTTAAAATTTAACACCAAAATAACATATTTCTTCATCGATTCTGGATTCTGAATAGCAAATAATTGAGCTAAAAGACTTTTAGGCAAATAATTTTTAAAACTATTTTGACTAAAAAAATGTTTCAGTGGATCTTACCGACTTGTTGATCATTATCACAAAATTTTATAAAGACAAGCCCTCCTAATTTTCCTGTTCCAGGGGCGAGCCCAAGATTTTTTCAAATTGATGTTATCTAAGATTGCTTTTTTTGGATCTTTCTGCAAAAAAAATCTGCTCTTTTTGGCAGATTTTGCCAAAAAAATTGCATATTTATGTTTTGCGCACCTCAAATCTTACGCCAAATCTTATTCACTAACTTTCGACAAATTTATTGTTCCGACGTTCGATACGAAAGTAACGGAATATTTGTGCTCGGGGTGGGTTTTTTTTCTTCAGACCAATTTCGACTTTTTAACTAGCCATTTTTGACAAATTTTTTAAATATCATTCGAAAGCTATTGTTGTCCTGAGTTTAAATTTGAAATGATATTTCACCTGTGATTATTTTTCGTAAAGTTATGAGAGTTTAAAGATTGCCATTTTGGACAATTTGGGACAATTAACGCGCGATATATTTCGCGCTATTAAGGCGTAAGCGCATATTTAATCCGTCTTAGAAATCGTTCCAAATTGGTTGAAAGAAGCTTCTTTGTCATAATTGATTTATTACAATGAGCAAAATCTATTGTTTTGTACTTTATATGGCGTGTGGGGTGATGATTTTTATAGAAAAATATTCAAATTTAAGAAAAAAAGTTTTTCATTTTATTTTGTTTCATTTAATTCTTTTATGTTGTTTATGTTGTTACTGCTCCATAAACGTTTAAAGGCAGTCGGAACTCTCTGGGCTTCGCCCTGATACGAGCAGTCTTGTTTTATTCAGTAATTATTAATACAAAATGTCATAAGTAGTTAACAACATTCAGTTATAAGAAAAAATCTATTATCTTATCTATTCCAAACTTGTGAAATTAACTATGTGGCATTAATTAGGATACGGCAAGCTTTAAGAAAATAATGAATTTAAGAAAAAAACCTTTAGTTGGACGAATAAACATCGAACGAAATCAAATTAATCATATCACGCTGTTAAGGATCCAAATAGGATTACAAAACGAGCTAAGGGCACTAATTGAGAAATACTGAAAAAAATAGAGGCAGTTTGGGGGGGGGGGGGGGGTTGCGGACGCCTCCCCTCAGGGATTCGACCCTCTGCCGACCCAAAGGGTCCCCCCTTTGATACTTTTTCAGAAATCCATTTTTGGCCGACCGACCCTAAAATTTTTCTAAAGGCGCCAATATATACTAACTTTGAGGGGGAGCGCGCGCCAAAAAAACGCGATTTTTTTGTCAAAATTTTTCAAAAAGTGCCCAAAAACGGCTTTTTTGACTATTTTTTCAAAAATTTGCCTGCGGCGCAGAAAATTTAGCCAAAATAGGGGCAAAACAGTGCTTTGGGAGAGCTCGAAAAATGAATTTGATCGACCTAAAAAAAAAAAGGTCGTGAAAATTTTGGAATATTTTTTGAAAATCCGCCCCCCACGAGAAAATCCTAGATCCGCCCCTGTATGTATGTATGTATGTATGTGAAGTTTTCAGTTTCTGAGAGGAATTTTTTCAGGAATTCGACAACTTGCTGAAGTAAGACACTGTCAATATTCGAGTCTACGTCGCATTCTTCAGCCTCGTAACCTTCGTCAACTTCTGACGATAAGATGAACATCAGTTCTCTGGGACTTCCTGCTCTGTGAAGGCCGAAAATTCCGGACCCCTTCTGTCGTAGATGGAGAGATAATAGAAGTTGTCTTTTTTGAATGTTCCACGAGGCCATTTATGCGGTTATTGCTAGTTTTTTCGATGCGAAATTTTTTTGACTTATCTGTTGGATCATTGGATCAGAACAGTTTAAATTGTAAAGTTTATACTCATCTAGTGGTAGCAGTAGCGGAATTAGTGGGGGCGATCTCTGCTTTCATGGATTCGACCTTCTGCCGACCCAAAAGTTCCCCCTGTGCATTATTTTGAGATATCCATTTTTGGTGAATTATCCAAAAATTTTTCTTAATGCGCCTTTGGCGCCAATATATACTAAATTTTGAGGGGGGTGCCCCTATTTTGGCGCCAATATATACTAAATTTTGAGGGGGGTGCGACTTTTGGATCAACATTTTGGCCAGTTATTTCAAAACCTTGCTTGTGACGCTGAAAATTTGGTCAAAATGGGGTATTTACAAGGATTTGGAAGAACTCAGAAACTAAATTTGGTCGACCTAAAAAAAGGTCGACAAAATTTTCAATATTTGTTTGAAAATCACCCCCCTCGAGAAAAACCTAGATCCGCCCCTAAGTGGTAAAATGAATTGAGAGCGGACCCAGTAAAACTGCAACATGATTATAATCTTTTAAGAAGTCAATATGTTTAAGCCAAAGTGCAGAAACTTATTTTGTTTTTCAGAAGGAAGTTTCAAAAATCTGTCCTTGTAAAAAAAATTGTATAGGAGAAACCCCAAAATGAATTTGAATCCAATGGAACTGCATATTTCAAGTCAATTTTTTTGGTTACAAACAATAAGCCCGGCAATTGATGGTTTTCATTATTTGAAGAAGGTTGACGTTTAATTATTGGCCTGCTGTACTGCGATTTTCCCCATGGCAAAAAAATCAAACGACATCTGAATGATATGTGGCCATCACACAAACTCCGAGAGGAATATCATACCAAAAAATCCTGCATCAACCTCGTGAAGCATTTTCAGGGCGGCTCTTCTAAGGACGCATGGGAGACAAAAATAGTTATTCATGAAAAAATGAGCATTCGATGTCTGCAGATCTTCATAAAAATTCTAGAAGTAAAGGCCACACTTTGTGGATTGTACTTTCTGTTTTCTCTTCTAGTGCCTTGACCAAGCGTTTTAAAATGTTTTCATCTTTTGTTATATTTATTACGATTCTACGTTGAAAAACATGTTAAGATAGAAAGACTTTTCAGGCAGGCACCTTGAATGACTAGTGGTGTTTCTTGGTTAGAGCAGTCTTTTTGGTTTACCTTTTTTTTCATTTTCGAGTTTTACAGACATACCGAAGAAAAAGATAGCAACCAGAATTCCCCTAATCATTTTCATACTCGTTAGAAAAAGATTTAATTGGAGATTTTAATCAATTTGAATGAACAGATAAAAAATAATAATTTGATAAAAAGATTGCTTTTTGTTTGGAATTATGGCAAGAAAATCAGTAAAACCAATAAATTTTCCTGAAACATGTTTCACAGTAACATAAAGTTATAGGAGTTTATCTACCAATCTTGTAAGACCACTTTTGTTGGTTCTTACCATGGTTGCAAGAAAGTACCGATCGTACAGCTCTGTGGTTTGTGACAACTTCGAACTCCGAGCCGTATAAGTAACATTTGAAGTGGTCAATTTCGAAGTGATGCCAAAAAAACTTCAACTGTTTGTCGGTTATTTCGCCTTATGAGAATTTATTAACCTGCTTGCAAACAATACCGTTCTTCAGCCATTCGCAAGAATATTTTCCAAGAAGAGAATAAACCATTCTGTGAGGCGTTTGTTTTTACATTTTTTTATACTTACGTCGAAGTGAATGTTTCCTTGAGCTTCTCACGATTTTTGATTCCAGCTTTTCAAAGGCGGTTATATGTTCAATTGACAAAATAAGAGTAACTTTGTGTTTTAGAAGGAATCATAAAAGGCTTCCCAATGCTGTTTAAGTTGGACGAACTATCTAGATTGGTTTGCAGAACAGGAAAATAATGAGTGAAGATCTTCTAAATTCAGAGCAAAAGAGATATTTTTGGTCGTGGTAATTGAAATACTCCTGGTTTTGATATTTCAAAACCCAATTTTTTGATCTCGTGTATGAAAATTTTCGGGCCAGTTTACTGTGAAATTCTGTTTGCCTGATTTCATTAAAACTCTCTCGACGATTTCTTTATAGAAGAAATTAAATTATCGTTCAATTAATCATTGATATAAAAAAGCTTATAATTTTTAATTTTTTTTGGAGTTTGTTAGGCATGGTTCTAAGCCCGTAAAAACCAGTTAAAACTCGGTAAGTGTCTTTTATTTTTCCGCCCAATATACTAAAATTACCGCGCTTCCTCGTAAAAATGTCCAATTTTTTGCTAGCTATATGCGGTTTTAGGATCCAAAATTGCGAACCAGGCATCTCCAATTTCATTAATAGATGACTGCGCCATACCAAAAAAATTTATTGACTTATTAAAAAAGTTAAAACGTTAAGAACAGAAATGAAAAAAACCGTATGTTATGTCTAACTGAACGAGCAACATTGATTTGCTCACTCCGGTGGAGTTCACTGCAGAAACATCAAGGTCAAACATCACCCGTTCAAGTAATTAAATTGAGAATATTTATGACAATCACAACACGTTGTAAAACCATTTGAGCGCTAAGGGAGCACTACTGCTCTTATATAAGCCCCCATCTAAATCAAATCACTTTTGCTCATAGGTTGAATAGTTCAACGTTCATTGATCCTTTAAGAAAAAAAAGAAGCCCAAAGAAGAGGTCCCAAATTTGAGACGCTTACATGTGTTTTGATTTTAAAAAACTCCTTTTTTCTTCATCGGTGAACTCTAGTACTAAATCAGCGCCCCTTTGGGTGGTCAGCAAGTTGAATCCATGAAAGAGGGGGAGTCAGTCCTTTTAATTCGCCACTGACCTGTCCCAGCACTCCTCCCATCATAGGGGGTCTAGGTTGACTCATGGGTAGATTATTAGTGGGGTACATCTGCTGCACGTTAGGGGGGACATCCGACTGGATTGCTAGAGCAGGAGGAAGGACCTCGTCGTCGTCATAGTAGTACTCATCATCGCCAGTACCCCCACCCACGGCCCCACCAAAACCGGGTACAGCTGCCATCATGCCTATGAAAATCATTTAAACTGTTTGTATAGAATAACGTGGAGATGAAAATAAACTTCCGGTTAATAACAACAAGTAATTTTAACATTAACCGAGCTCACGAGTAATTTTACAAATTAACCGAGCTCACGAGTACTTAGCCATACACATTTAAATGAAACACAAGAAATTGGGTTACTAATTAGGAAACAAATGAGCAATGCCCCATTATATAAGTATTGTATTACGGTTTACAGTTTAACATTCAATTACTACACGACATACCTGTCGGACCAGGGGGACGAGGAGGGGGCATTCCCATCATCGGAGACTGAATTGGGGGCCTAATGGGAGCAGGACTGGCTAGAGGGGGTTGAGATCCTAAGGTCAGGGGAGTTCGTCCTGCTTGCAAAGCAGCGTCTGAAAAAAAGTGCCATAAATATCAGTGAAAAGTATATATATTTTTCACAAGTCTTTGGTCTAAGAAAAACTTGATTTTTTTTTGTGAAAACACGTGAGCATTTTTAGGTATGTGTTCATACAATTAGCAAAGTAAGATGAAATGCATTGACTGACTTTCCTGTTGGAATTTCTGCAGAACTGCCTTCTCTGCTGTGTTTTCCTAGAAAAGCGAAAAAGGTTAATTTGACATGCGTTATTCTTCGGACGACCGAAAACGGGAAAACATCGGATTCCAAGTCTGGAAATCAGCCGCAAATCCCAGCCTGGGTAGCAATGTTTCTCAACAATTTTTTGTTGCTATCAACTAACCGATTCTGCCCGTACTGACAAGAAATGGATTGCAATCGATTTTGTACAGATAGTATAGCAAAGAAATGAAAAAAATTGATTAGATTTGATTTAAGATCAATTTAGTTTGATATAAAATGTAGTGTAAAAAAAATAATTTCAATTCGGTTCTTAATTGATCTAAATCAATTTTTTGTTTTTTTTTGTTTCATTTTTATCCAAAAATTAGTAACAATAAAATTTATTCAATTCTGTGTTTTTGTCTACATTTCTAGGCGATAATATCAACTTTTTTCTACCGTAAAAATCCATTTAATCCATTCTTAATCGAAATACGTGTATCTAGGCTGTCGTAAATCTCGTAAGTCTTACAATTTTATCGGTGTGAAAATTGACTCAAATCTTAAGTTTTTCAGCGTGATCTGATTTCCGATTGAAACGGAAACATAAAATTTGCAAAATGAATGGAAAAGTATTTGGAATAACTCGTATAACGTTTCAAGCATTGGAAATTAAAACGACTCTTCTCGTAAAATAAGAATGCTGAAATAACATTCACGAGAGATAACGAAGTTAAAAAATAACTTCTTACTTGCTCCGACAAATTGGGAGATTTCCAATTGAAGTATAAATAGAAACTGAAAGCTACTGAGATTCATTCCAACAATTTTCTCTTCAACCACGCCAATCCTTCTCTCTAAAAATGCTATCCCTTCTCAGTCAGAATATCTCAAATCCAACCCTTAAAATAAATATCTGGTCTAAAGGCAACTAGCAGTAAATTAATACTAAATTCTTTTCTAATAAAATATTTTCCAGCGAATTTTAGATAGGACCCTAAATCACTAGCAAGCGTTTTGTCCGACGTACATAAGTATTGCTAAGTAATAAGTAGGGGTACTTTTTGAGATCACTTTAGGTTAAACAATTTATTTGTTGAAAAAGTGACCTTCAAGTCGTCGTCGTTGAAGGAGGTGCCCCCTGCTACCGACTGGTAGTACTCTGTCCTCAACATCTCTATGCCCCAATTCTCATCATCTCCCCCCACTGAACTGCCCCCCAGTCTGAATGAATGGAACAATTGATAAGCAATTATGAATTACAAGGGTTATAAATTGTCTCTATCGGGTTAACTGACGAACCAGTTCTGACATTTTTCAATGACTTTTATTGATATATACAAGATCAATTTTATTGTTTTCTATTAAAATTGTCAGATTTTTTCAATTTGGCTTGACTGTATTCAGATATCAATATGCAAGTAGTGTTTACCTGTTTTCCCGCTTGTTCCCGCCTCTGAAGTTAAAAAAAAACGATTTTAGAATTAAATCACTTCAACTCTTTTTAATTTTTGGAATTAAAGGTAAATTTTTAGTGTGCTTTTTGACAAACCTGACTTGGAAGCCCTTTCTGTCATCGTAAAAATCATCCGCAGTCGGGCTGGAAATTTAAACAAACGTATCAAATAAGAAATCATAACCTTTTTCTTAGCTTGAACTAACTGATTTTCTGAGCTCTCCCAAAGCAGTAAAAAGACCCTATTATGGGTCAACATTCAACAAGTATATATTGGCGCCAAAGGCACCTTAAGAAAAATTTTAGGGCACGTCACCAAAAATGGATATCTCAAAAAAGTACAAAGAGAAAAGGTCCGATCCCGCCCCCCCCCCCATCTTAAATCCGCCCCTGTTCGTTGGTATTGAAATCAAGACTAAAATAGAATATAAACTCACTCAGCGGTATTATCGGGCCCTGAAAAAACATTTAAACTGTTTCGAAAAACACATAACTGATTATAAGCAAACGTGTATAAAATTTCTGAATAAAGCATAATCGACATCATTTATCCGATAACAACAAAAAAATGAGGGAAAAAATTGATTCCAATTGATTTTAATTTTCCTTAAAACTTTTTCTGCTTCAATAGCGCAAGTTTAATCTAAAATGAAGCCTAGGAAGCGCTAAATACTTTTAAATTTAGCAAAATTTAAGTTTTTAGCCTACATTTTTCAGAGAACAAATGCTACTCGATTGCTTTTCTCGCTCGAAATTAGACTGAAACCGGCGTAGTAACCGGCAAGACCTGTTTTTCTAAACACTGGGAAAAACTACTGATTTTTTCAATGTCGTTCTAATCACGACTGAGAGAGCTTTACTGTTATACTTCAGTCGACCCATTCTGATGATTATTTGTGGTAAATGATTTTGCAAGGAAAGCAACAAAAACTAAAACACACCCGAACCTCAATTTTCTCCCCATTTATAACGGCCGGAATCTCAAAGTCTGATCTCATTATTTACCTAATTAATACAAATTTTTATTTCACCGGATTTAACGCTTTTGTTGATTCAGAAATAGCTTTTTGCCATCGCTTTTTGTTTTTTGTTGAATATTTCAAGTTTGATAACGTTGTATTTTCCAAAACCTTAAGCAAAAATTAATATCCACTTCGGGCTGATAGAAATTATACCGCCTGAAGCTTAATTAAATAAAAGCAGCAAGAAAATAACAAAAAAAAACGTTAGAAGAAAATAAAAAATTCTTGAAGTGATATTATAGCTATATATACGTTGCAAACATAAAACTCGTGAAGTTAGACTACATAACCGACAAAATCTTGTTAAAACCAAAAAAAGCTCCAAACTACGAGTGTTTTGATGCAAACTTAGGTATAACAAAAAATGAGATCGAATTACACAACAAATAAGAAACTGAAATCGGTTTACAGGAAGCTCATAACATTCCTCACCTAAATCTAAAATTATTTCCTCGCTTTCTTCTCTAGTTTAGCATCCAAGCTTAGGCTTAAGTAATCAATTATAATGGATTATACTCTTAATCTTTTGACAATTAAAATTGATTATGATTACTCAAAATAGGTGTTTTTAAAATTATAATGAATTACAATCTCTCAAAATCCTTACAATTGATTATAGTTCATACAGAAAAACTCATTAATTTGATTACAATTGATTAAAATGGCATGACAAAAATATTAAAAATTGGGATAAAATGACTAGATTAAAATCAATGGTAGATGGGTTAGTAGGCCATTATAATCAATAAGAATGTGATTTACCTGATCATAGTTTCTTTTCAAAAAAGGACAAAAAACTTCAACAAGACTGGTACTAAAAAAGTCTTTTAATTGAATATTAACGCTGATAAAATGTGATTATTGATGCCTTGCTCCCTGCATCCAAGCTTAGGCTTAAGAGATCAATTAAAACGGATTATACTTTAGATCTTTTGACAATTACATGAAAAAGTTGCCTACAGCTTAAGTTTTCTCAACCAGTGTAAAAGATAATTTTTAATCCAAACATGGAAGAATTAAAAGTGAATCTTGCATAGTTAATCGAAAAAACAAGAATTGCCGAATACTGTGCATGAAGCACAGAATAGTCCGACCATATTCATAAGAAAACTGCAAAAAAAAAGTTTTTTTTTGTTTTATTAAACTGAAGTCGTTGTTTGCATGCAAAATGATGTAAAAACTAAACAAACGTGTATAAAGGACATAAAAAAGGACATAAAATCCATTTTAATTTTAACTGACTATAAAAGTTTTATCTCAACTTCAATAAAACTGGTACTAAAAGTGTCTTATAATTGAATATTAACGCTGATAAAATGTGTGGTTATTTATTCTTTGCTCTCTGCATCCACGCTTAGGCCTAAGAGATCAAATTAAAACGGATTATATTTTAGATCTTTTGGCAATCATCATGAAAAAGTTGTCTAAAGCTTCAGTTTTCTCAACCATGATTATAGTTCATACAGTTTAACAGTTGTCTTATAATTGAATGTTAACTCTGATAAAATGTGATTATTGATGCCTTGCTCCTTGCATCCAAGCTTAGGCTTAAGAGATCAATTGAAACGGATTATACTTAAGACCTTTTGGCAATTACAATTGATAAAAATTACTCATTAGGTGTTTAAAAAAGTTATAATCAGTGATATAATTAGAGCAATAGTATATCCTATTACTTTTTTTATATCTTACGATCTAATATTTTTCTATTATTAACACAACCTCTAAAAATGGGATGCCTTGTTACACCTTTGGTAATGTTATATAGTTGATCATAGTTTAATTTCAAAAAGGGAGACTAAATCGATTCTAATTTTTAACAGACTGTAGAAGATTTTTTTCTCAATTTTAGTAAGACTGGTACTACAATTGTCTTATAATTAATTATTAACGCTTATGCGTCTGTTTTGAAAAGAATTGACTAAAACAGAAAAAATTGAACAAAATCCAGAGGTCGGGTGTTTTGCCTGAAAGAAACAGAGAAAACAAAAAAATTGAGCACTTTGTAATCAGAAACAAAAATATAGAAAAACGAAAAAAAATTCAAATTTTTTCAATTTTTTTTTAGAAAAAAAAGACACGCATATAGCTTCAATTATGCGGACCTTCTTTCTCTACAGTTTCAAAAATAAATGAAAAATTTTTTCTATATTTTTCTATCTTTTTGTTTCTGATTAAAAAAGTGATGGCAGTTTTTTTTTAATTTCTGTTTCTTTCAGGCAATACGTTCGACCTCTGGAGTTTGTTTAAGGTTTTCTATTCTAACTTTTCCATTTCGAAACGGATGAAAATATCTCCCAGTTTTTTAATACAGCAAAAACACGTTCAAAAAGTTTATTTTTTATTCATTGACTCGTGTGAAACAAAATGAGACAACAGACTGTTGTCAAAATTTCAATGAGCCTACAAACCAAAGTAAAATTTTTGCTTATTTTCTTTCAAAAAAATAAAGAATTGAAAACTCTTCAAAATTCTGGATTATTTAAGATTTGACAATTTGTAGATAATTATAGCCCAATTTGAGAAAATAGAATCAACTGCTTGTCAATTTTGTTATCCCTTTTGCAAACCTAAAGTTTTTTCTTCTAATTCGAAATGACGTTTAACCCGAAAAAATCAAACTTGATACATTTCTTTGAAAAACAAACTACAGAAACTAAATTTCTATGATCATCAGTTACTTACAACTTGCCTCTTTGAAATCTCTTTTTACCTTTAGTTATTTTCAAAAAAGATATATGACCCGGAGTTCCAATCAACTGCTCATTTTTAAGATGATATAAATTGTTTTTAAGCAACTGGATAGATTTAACAGATTTCATTAAAACGCAGCTCTTAAATCAATTACAATGAGTTTTGACTTTTTGTTTTTTTTTCAGCGTTTTTTGCATAAATTTGCTTTTTAACGGTTTAAGTTCTATCTTATTTCATGTTTATCTTCGACAGACAAATATTTTATTGAATTGTTGAAAATTTTTGAAAAATTTGTAGATTTTTTTCAGTTCATTAAAAAACCATTTGGCTTTTTCGTTCTTACTTCCAAAAATGTGGCAAAAAATGCGCTCGGTGAGTTTCTCTCATCTCCAAACAAACTTCGACTTATTTTTACCATTTGTTGACAGAAATTTTATTATCTATTAGAATATATGAAATCATGCAAAAAGACTAAATGTTTGGCGCTTTTTAGTGTTTATTTTGGCAGAAGGAGGAATTCAATATCTGCATTTTGCCTATTTAAGAAATTTTTGTTTGATTATCAAAATACTGATCTTCTACTGGCTTAAAAATTTGGCGGCAAGTTGCTTACAAATTGAGTTCAAGCTTGCAAATTGAGTTCAAATTCCGTTTTGTAAAGTTTGGTCGTAGTTTTATATACAAAAAGCATCAATAATTTTCAGAAAATTCTAGGGCTTAAAGATGTGGCTTTGGACTTGTTAATTCGACCACAGAAGATGGGAAAGAATTTTGTTTTCGCGTGTATTTTAGTGTTTTTTTCCACTCAAAATCAGGTAACCAATAAAACAAATGATTGACATGGCTTGACTGAGTCGTGATGATTCGGAAGATATTATAATTTTTTCAAAACATTTCTGACAGTGTTGAGAAAAACCAGTTGGAATTTTTTGTGTTTATAACTCATCTACATTTTGTGCAATGAAGCAATCGAGTAACTTCAAGTTATTGTTGTTGACTTCAATTTCTCATGCTGAAATGGTTTTTAGTTTAATTCACCTACCTGAGTCATATTCGTAGACTTCTGGCATTTCTGGTTGACTTGGATTTTTTTTCCGATAATACAGTTACTGTAAAAGCGTTGCCGAAAAATATAATACTAAATTAGTGGCAATTAGTGTTGTTTTAAAGTATACTGTAGGGCAAAACTAATTGCAAATTTTTTCTTCAGTACTTTTTAGTGGTACATAAATAAAAAATGTTATGTTTTTTTTATCTGCAATAATTTAAGACAAGATACTAGATTGAGCAGCCATGGTTTTGCAGAGATTCCGGTTCACAGTAATCCATTTTTGCATTACTCAAAAATCAATTTTGCGAATTTTTCAAAAAAATTAAGGAATTGATTATAAAATAAGTTTTTCTTGGGTTTGAAAAATATCTTTTTTCAGGCATATTTTGTTCAGATTGTTAAAATATTGTTCAAATCGTTATTTCACCTCTGCAAATTGTAAATTTAATTTTAAGTTAGCAAAGATGATCAACCTATGTTGTTGATGCTTTTCTCCTCTGCTGACGTCTCAGTCTGCAATTTTGAAAAATTTTCAAGCTTGATTGACAGATAATTTGTTTTATCAGGATATTTTTTAACTCTCATTACAGAACTTGTATCGAGAAAAACTGCCAGTTTTTAATAAGTGTTAACAGTTTTAGTTATTGATTTTTTTGTCTAGTCTAAAGCAAATCATAAAACATGACTTTGAAACGAACTATAGGAGCACTGCAAAAGCAACAAATAATCTTAAAATAGATAAAATTCATTTCAGCTTTCATATTTCTAATTTCTTGTACTTTTTCTAGTTTTGGGTGATGATGTTTTGTTTGGCTACTTTATTTTTTTCAGATTTGCAATTACTTTTTATAACAGTACAGATTTTAAGTTTTGAGCAAATAGTAGTCAAAATGAAATAACAAAAAATGAAGATATTTTTTTATATAAAATATTCATCGAAGGCGATTGTGCTTTATTATCTTAAACTGCAATTGCAAGCATTGCAAGCTAAATAAAACTATACGTGCAATTTTGAGCAATGCAGTAGTGCACTGCTGATTGCTCTTTTTAAATTGTGCACACTGTCAAATATATAGATAAAAACAGCAGAAATTTGCAAAGTTGAAACACTATGCCAAGCCTGAAGTCAAACCGATTTTCATAATTACTTTGACAGATAAAAGATCCTTAATTACTCAATAACTCTATTGTTCAAGTTTTCGAAGAAAGTGACTGACAATTTATGTTCAGAGCGTTTTTTTCTGAACAAACTGTGATTAATAAGATTAACTTTAGATAGTAACTTTTTTGAACAGTCGGAGCGATACCGATTTTAAACTTTATGCTACATCATCAATTTTGTTCAGAAAATTCAAAAAAATTGTTCTTAAAGCGACAATAGTTTGTTTCGAGTAAAAACATATTCCGAGAACAAATTGTCACTTTTTTGGAATTTTGAGCAAAAGAAAATCAAAAGTCCAGCAGAAAACGTACTTTTTCCTCAGGTGCTTTTTAAGGGGTTGAATGGTGGATTTATTTTGTTTGGCTTATGATGAGATATGTTTCAATATCAAGTCTGGCACGATATATTATGACTACATCGCTAACAAAAATCAACAATTAAAGGATCAGAATACATTTTTAGACCTCACAAAGGCTTTTGAAGCTGTTTATTACTCAAATTTGCGATAAAAAAAATGGAAATTATGGAATTCAGAGGGCCTTTCTTTAATTTTTTGGAATCTTGCCTTGACACTCGCTATCAGTACACCGAAACAAGATCTCTTAAGACTTAAATTGGTATCTTCGGAGTACCTCAGGTATCTATTCCTGACCCACTTCTATTCATACTACAGGTAAAATATCTTGAAATAGTCACGGGTATCACATGGGTACTTTCGTATGCAGATCACACTGTTCTGAAGTCCACAAACAAAACCGACTCGCACATCAACCGGCTGTTCTTCAAGTGAACGATTGGTCAAAAAAGAACAAATTGACACTAATTGTCAAAAAAAACCAAGAACATGGGTCCTGTCGGACCCAAAAATGTGAAAAAAGACCTGTCAATCATTTTTTAGTTGCCCCTCCCCCAATAAGAATAAGAAGATGTGAAACGTGTTAAATATCTTGGAATTCATCTTGACAGCAAATTGAAATTTCATCAGCATAATGATCAAGAAGAAAAAAAAAGATTTTCAGATCTGAGGAGTGTTTTTTTCAATAGAAAAATTTTCTAACAGAACAGCAATTAACATTTGCGTTAAAAGTTATGTGCAACCAATCATCCAATATGGAGTTTTAGTTTATTCAAAAACCGACAAAACCTAACTGATGGATTTGGAAACAAAAATCGAAAGGCTTGTTAGAGTAATATCTTTTTGTGTGCGGAAGTAGGATTCAATCACTGAAATAATGCATTAAATTGTATATACTGTAAGAGATTTTTTTGCTAACGAAAATTTGAAATTAACTGGGAAAATTGTTTCGAGTTGATCCATTGTGTTATGCCATTTTTGAAAAAAAAGTTAGGCACAATATTTTCAATGAGAAACTCAAATCAATAGTTAGTTTTAAAAGAAAAAGTCAACAGAGGGTCTTTAGACCTTAAGTTCGAAAAATATTTAAAACTCTTTTATTTTTTTTCTGCCGGGGTCAGTTTTTGAAAAGGGCTTCTCTGCTTTAATTGAATAGTTTTAATTATACATTTTTTGCTGAAAACGTAGAGTTTGTTTTTGTTTGTTTCTAGGTTATAGATAAAAAAGACTACCCACGAAAACAAAAAACATTATTTTTTTGAAGAGACGTGTTGAAAAGAGAGAACAAAAAGGCTTACGATTAAGAAATGTTACCGGTAGAACGGTCCGTTAGATCTGAAAATTTAACTAAATAGTTTGTTTTTTTGCTGAATGAGAAACCTGAAAACGGATGTGCTGGCTTAATGGTGTTCTCCCATACAATTCCAATTTGTATTTGTAAACTTTTGTAAGTAACCGTGAAACTAGATTTTGTTTGGAAACAATTTATTATTTCTTTCCCTGTTGTTATTGGGATTAAAAAACGTGATATGATAGGTCAAATGTTACAATTGCAAGCTTTGATCCACACGAATTCGGTTAATTCAAAAGTGTATGGTTGTTTGTACTAAACTCCATAAAATCACTCATTGCACTACGAAATTGATGCTTTTGAGGTGGAGAATATGTGTGCAGAAAATTTTTACATTGTAGAAGAGGTTCTTTTATTTTATTTTTATCAATTGTCAATCAAACACTGCTATCTAGAAAGCAGTGGAAGCGTTCAAGACGATGCACTTATACGAACATTATGTTTTCTATACTTTCAACTTTTTCTAAACTAAATTACTTGTCAGTTTTTTTAAATAATTTTAAAGCAAGTTGACAGGTTACATGATTTTGCTTTTAAGAAAATTATTAGTACATAAACTGGCAATTTTGTGCTAGTATTCTTATGTTTATTCACAATATTTTTATTTAAAATGTTTTGCACCAGCAGCTGCTTCTTGAAGTTTGCTAGGGTTATGAACTATATCATTTTATTCAAATTGTTCTAATCCAACTCCTTATGGCCCGAATCATTCCGCGCACAAAATTAAGCAAGTAAATGACATTGCGTAAGGAAACTATAATTTTATTTAGGAAATTTTTTTCCTTGACCTAAACCCACTCTAAATGATAAGGCGTGAAAACACCATTTTTTAGTTTTGATAGGTAACATTTAGTTCCAATGGTTTTTAAAATTTCATTTTTTCTTTATCAGATAAAATTTTGAAAACATTATAACTTCATAGTTGCCATCTCGTTCATTTTTTTCAATTTTTGAAGTTAAAATTTTTTCTGCGATTGCGTCTAAAAAAAAGAAAATGAAATTTTTTATTTCAATTTTTGTTCCATTTTTTGACAAAAGCGACGAAATTTTTTATGCTGGGTAATTTTTTTTTCAGACCAATTTGGTTTTTCATTTTAAGTTTTTATTAAGGTTTGAATTTTGATTATCTAGACAAAGTAGACGTCCTTGGCTAAAAATCAATGTTATTTTCACTTTTGACCATTCTTTGCACAGAAATTGACTATTTGAGTAAATTGGGTTATCACGTGCGTTATTTAGAAACTTTTTTTAAAAATGTAGCATTTGTGGTAGAGTAAATTTTCCGATTTGATTTAGGGCAAGTTTTTTAATCGAAAAAAATTGTTACTAGATCAGAAACAGTTCGCTTTCTACATGATATTGCTTGTGGACGATTCAAAAACAAAAGTAGAACTTTCAACTTTCTTACCTTTTTCATTTTTTCAAAAACAAACTTTCATTACGAGGCCAACCTTTGCTTTTTTTGTGAATTATAAACAATTCCGCTGCTCTTTGTCCTTTCCTCCACCTCACAAAAACATGAATTTTATGGTGTAACGAGTGATTCTACAAGGTTTGTTATGAGGACGAAATATGTTAATCCTAGCCTAATCAGTCCGAATTTCAATTTTCAAAACAATCGATTAATGTGAAAAAAAAAATTATTGGTAAATTTTTGCAGGTGGGGGAAAAGAAAAAAGAGCCAAGTCCGCAACAAGAACGCTCCCTTGTTTTTTTTGTTTTCTTTTCATTTTCTTTGATCATTCCGACAACATTTTTGCATGTTTAAAGGGTTGTCTCTGGAATCAAGGAAAAAACAGTCACAAAATTGTGCGTCTATCTAATGCACAGTTTGGCCTGGTAATGATTTAACTTACAAGTTTGGCAGACGGAGAGCTTAGTGCTTCGCACTGACACGAGAAATTCTGTTGTTTTGAATGGTATAACACATAACAAATTTTTGTGCTGAGTTAAATTAAATTTTTTTAACCTATTACTTGTTTTTGTTTTTTTTTGTGTGTAATTTTTAATTTGGAAAAACATTTAACAGTTTGACTTTCAAAAAACAAAAATTCTGCAACAAATTTTTCTGGTTGTTATCATACACCAACAATGCTTAACATACAATTCTCTTCACCAAGAATTAATCATACAGTTCCTCACATCAAGTGTGCGGAAAAAAGCCTGTCATGCAATTTCCGTATACGAAAAGTTAACAATGTTCGTTTTTTCCATGAACAATTCTGATCATGAAGAATTGTCAAAAAACTAAGAATGAACCTAAAAATGACAGACAGTGCAGTCAATGTTAATAAAATCGAAAAAAAAAACATGATAGCAATAATTTTTGAACATTTTTTGGGAAAATGCATATCATACAGTTCCCTTATATGGAAATTGTTCGATAGACATTCTTTGATGGCGACAACAAAAAATTTTTCAAGTAATTTCGAAAATGCTCCAAATCATTTTTTTTTTCATATGAAAAATTATTTTTGTACTCAAACAAACATTTTCCAAAAAAAGTGCAGGCAGAATTTAGTTTTTCTGTGTGCATAAATTAGTCCTGGTTACACAAAAAATGGATTTTATGTTCTTTTTGCTGGAAGACTTTTTCACAAACTCTAAAAAAAGCCTATTTCTTTTGTATGGCATGTTTATGTACTTTTTGATTATTGCCTAATTAAATCAAATTTTAAATTTTAAAAACTTTCAACTTTCGCCCAAGTTTAAAAGTTTGTCGCTTTCGTTTTATCTTTTGTATAATACAACACTGAGACTATTCAGGTCGTTTCCTATGCATTGTGAATGCAAGAGGTCCAAACCTTTTGACTCTACCCTTAAGTATACCGATGTCATATAACGATTTTCAAACATCATCTTGTTGAAAAAATTTATATTTAGCATTTAGCGTTGAGCATTTCAAAAGTTTACTTGAAAAACATGAACTGCGCCACGTTTAGAAGCTACAAGTAGTTCAAAAAGTCAAAAGTAGTTCAAGAACCATGAAAAAAATAATTAAGTTTCTTTCACAATAGCGTTCATTGCCCTTAGAAAACCACATGATATATGGAACTTGAATTAAACCTGTACAATGAAATTGGAAAATTGGAATGATTATTTCTAATATACTCGATATAAAATTACAAATAGGTCTCCTTGCTGGACGCGTCTTCCTGTAAGCTAATGAATCTGCTCCCCAGTTTCCCACCTCTTCCCGAAGACATCCCCTTGTTACCCCGCCCTTCCTTCCGTAAGGAGCTTTGCCGAGTTCTTTCTGGGACCGTCAACTGGACTTTCAACCTATGCGTTGCCGAACCAGGTTGAATAATATCGTGATTCTTCAAAATCGAACCTGATTCGTCCGTTACATCGACAAAGCTATTCGAAGATTTAGATTGCTTTGCTCTGATTGGTTCATTATTTTCCAATTGGTCTGAGAATGAGATGCGGGTTTTGATTGGCTGAGGCGGCGATATTGGACTTGGCGTGCGATCGCTGGCTGAGATAATTTCCAAATTTGGCAGGTGCGGTCGGTCGGTTATTCTGCTGGTCGAACCACTGATTTTATCCGACCGTCCCATCAGCATAAAATCCAGTCTTTTCTGTTTTACCTGAGGCAAATTGGATATTGATAGAGAATGCGTGCTTGTGTTTCTCAACGTAGGCATTGTCAAGTTCCCCCCACTGATTAGTGAGTCATTCAAGGGTCCCCCGTCCGTTTTTTCGGGACTCTTGAAGTTGGAACTGCATATGTATGTATCTTCGTTTCCTTCTGTGTTGTTTGATACTGCTCTGTGTCTAAAGAAACTAAAAGGCTCATCATCGATATCCGAAAGTTGGAATGTTCTAGAACGTCTCTGATTTCTCGGGCTGATGACGTCATCAAACACGAATAGAGGCTGGATATTGTCGTCGACATCAGTCGACTGCTGAAGTTCCGGGAGATCAGAAGTTCCGAAAATGCTGACATTGGAGACTCTTCCCGCTGGTTCCGTCCCCTCCCCCTCGGAATCGCTGCTGTAACTGACGGGATCCCCTCCGTGGTGTTGCACGTTGAAGTTGACAGGTCTGGGAGGCACTATCTTCTCGAAGTCTGCCAGTTTGAGCTTGGAAGGGTTCTTGTACAGCACTTCGTGTTTCTCGCAGCCCATGCCCACTTGAAAAACAAAAATTATTTTTATTTAAACTTTTCTTCAATTTGCTCTTTTATAAGCCGCGGTCGAAAGCAAAATTATAAGCCGTTAAGCTTCATACAGTCATTAAGCTGCAACGTCAAACAGTCATTTGACAAAAAAAGGCTGGCGGCTCATCAATTGATTGCATATTGGAGATTCTCGGTAACAAAAAATAAGGCAAAAAAAAGCTTTCATAGTGTGCCATATCCGGTTTAAAAAGTTTACGCACTTTAAAAAAGTCTCCAAATTTTGTTTATTTTTCATTTTCAGGTCTGTTTTTTTTTAATTTTCACTCTGTTTTTTTTACTTACTGCTGAGAGCGTGATGTTTAGGTGTGGCAGGCGTGACCAGAAGAGACACGTGATTGCTGTTGTGTATTTGGGTTAAGGCACCCGAGTGCTGATTTGAGCCCAGTTGTCCCCCTCTCTCCCCTCGCCCTCTATGCTGGGTGGGTCCATTCTTCTGCTGCTGCTGTGGGTCAAGTGTGTTTAGAAAGGCAGAGTGATTGCTGATGATTTTATTGTTGCTAGAGGTCAATGAACTCAACTGACCTCGGCGTCTGATAGAGGTTGGTGAAGTGTCCCCTGCAATAAAACATAAGAATCAAAAATTATTCTTTTTTCACGCATTGGTTGTCTAGTTTACGAATTTCCTCTCAAATATAAGTACTAATTATAAATCGGGCTGTAAATTAAACGTTGATTTTTCTACAGCATTCAATCGTTAAATTTTATTTATGTTAATCGCCAAAAACACGAAAGAATGATACAGATGCAAAATAAATGAAATCAAAAAAATTTAGTCCAATGACATGTACTAGAGCTGAAAAAGTTCTTTCATCTGTCGCTAATTTTCGCTTTTTTATCCCCTGAACTTCTGAGCTGAAATTTTTTTTCAAGTCCCGCTGTGTCAAAAATGTGACACCCTGATTGATGTTTACAATAAAAAAGAGACAACAATGATCCCCTAATTTCGTTAATCAAATTTAAGACATCTTATAATGCCAAACAGCTAGCATGTGAGTCATATGCTTTATTAGGCTATTCTAATTTTTAAAACCAGAGTATATTTTGCAGAAAAAAAAACATTTTTGTAATTATTGATTATTTCTTTTGTCCCAGAACTGAGCCCCAGGGTCACCTAGCGCTTAAAAGCACATTTCATTTTTAGAATTGAAAAGACCATTTTATATTTGAAATCGATGATACATTTCGATATAATCTAAAACTACATCAAGCTAAATGCAGTTGTTCTTTTTCAGAATTATCAGTAGCCTCAAAAAATATGGGTTGAAAGAAATACTATGTTTCTGTTATCTAAGAATACAGAAATGAAAAAAGCGGAGGGATTGAGATCAAATAATCTACTATACTCCTCTAGTCTACAGGCAACTTGGGTTCTTTCTTGAGCCCTTTTTGACTTGTTAACGGGGAAAAAGAGCAACTATTGACAAAGGGCTTATCTTTCGGCAGAACAGACAAAAGAGCATCCATCAAATCATTAGACACATATGATTAGGCAAACGGGGGAGAAGAAGGGGGATGGCAGATAAGGTTGTTGCAGTAAAATGAAAAGTGATTAATGAAAGAATGCGTTTCTTAATCTTCAATTTTTTTCTCTTTTTTTTCTTGCTTGGTTAGAGGCATGATCAAACAGCCAGCATAAACTCGTCTATATTAAAAAAAAATCGATTTCGTTATGGGAATAATCTCAATAAAACATTCAATTTTGAATGTAGCTCGTCCTTGACTTTGCTTTAAAAAAATCAAGGAAGAAAACCCGAATCAATCAAAGCTCGAGTGTTCCGAATGGAGGTTCAAGGTCTTTTTGCGAAAAAAAATTGACGAAAATTTTGAAAAACAAAAATAAAAAAACAAAACATGGATCCCTTTAAAGACAACGTCAAACACTGAGTGAAATAATTTGAGAGGCGATTGGTCTGAAAAGATCTTCTCAAGTTAGACCAACTTTCCATTTGATTTCTAGGTTGCGCAAAATTTTCATTTCAACATTTCAACTAATATATGAAAATCTTGACTTTGATTTAGGAAAGAATTTATGAAGCATCCTGTAGTTGAAAAAAAATTATTTCAAAAATAACAGAAAAAAAATATATACTTTTTTCAATGCGAAAACTCCCTACTGTATGCTTTTGTTTGATGCCAGTTTTTTTTCAGTGTTTCCATTAATTCCTGCAAATTTTTAGCTATAAATTTGGCTAAATTTTGTAAAAGATCTTGTAACGTATCTTGTGTACCTTCGGTGTTTTTTCCTATTGATGATTGAAGATCCTAATAAGACTAGAATTTGAGATGTCAAGACTCAAAATTAATGAAAGAATGCGTTTCTCAATGCTTAATTGTTCTCTTTTTTTTTGTTTCTAAGCCAAACCCAAGTTCAAGAAGGCAGCATGACCTTGTTTATAATTTAAAAAAACTGCGTTATTGGAAAATTCTCATTAAAACATTCAATTATGAATGCAATTCGTCCTTGACTTTGCTTTAAAAAAAACTAATGAAACAAACATTATCAGTCAAGGCTCGAATGTTCCAAATGCTACTTGGTTTGTTCAAGGTCTCTTTGCATGAAAACCATTAATGAAAATTTTGAAAAACAAAAATAAAAATGAAAACATGGATCCCTCTAAAGGTCGAACGCTGTGTGAAATAATTTGAGACGCGATTATTTCTTAATTAATGGGACCGACCACAGCCAGCAATTTTCCCGGGCTGTCTTCGCTAGACAAAAAATATTGTAAAATTCCATGCAGCAAGTAATGAGAAACCAGCTCCTTATTCAACGTTAATATAAAAAAAATTGCGTGATTCTTGGAAAAAAATCTTTGTAAAAATTAAACGCCATTTTTGTTTTTTCTTTGTTTTTACTATGTCCGATACTTTTTAGCATGAGAATTGAGCAATGAATTTTAAACCCAATTGAGTCTAACAATCAGTTAAAATGATTTAAGAAAAAACAAAAAAGCTTAAATTATTTTCATGGAACTGGAAGGAAATCAGGAAAAATAATTCTCTGAAAAATTGCTTCTGTAACAAAAACTACTGAAAAAATTGTGTTTTCACTGTTTAGTTTGCCCAACAGTCTGAAGAGATCTTCTTAAGTTAGACGAAGTTTCCATTTGATTGCTAGTTTGAGTGAAATGTTCAATTCTACATTTCAGCTTATTTATAAAAAATTTGACTTTGATTTGAGAAAGAGTTTATGAAGCACCCTGTAGTTGAGATATTTCTATTTCAAAAAACACAGAAAAAATTTATACTTTTTTCACTGCTTAAACTCCCTACTGTATGCTTTTGTTTGATACCAGTTTTTTGTTCCAGTGTTTCTATTGATTCCTGAAAAGTTTTAGCTAATAATTTGGCTAGAATTTGTAAAAGATCATGTAACGTATCTTGTGTAGCATCGGTGTTTTTTCCTATTGAAGATTGAAGATCGAAATAAGAACTTGAACTTGAGCCGCAAAGACTTGAAATACTGTAAAATGAGTCAACCCCTTGCCGACCCAAAGGTCCCCCTTTGGTTATTTTTAAGAAATCCATCTTTGGCCGACCGACACTTAAGTTTTTCTAAAGGCGCCTTGGGCGCCAATAAATACTAAATTTGAGGGGGAGCTCGCGCCAAAAAAAACGCGATTTTTTTGTCAAAACCTGCCAAAACAGCTTTTTTGACCTGTTTTTTCAAAAATTGGCATGTGGCGCAGAAAATTTGGCCAAAACAGCGTTTTTTTAGTGCTTCAGGAGAGCTCAGAAAATCAATTTGTCGACCTAAAAAAAAAGCTCGTCAAAATTTTCGAGCCCCCTCGAAAAAATCCTAGATCCGCCCTTGATTATACTAATGTAGTCTAGTTAAACTTTTACTGTTGATTTTAATTTAATTTTAAGGAGCATCCCTTTGACACCACGCATGATATTTTTCAACATTATGAAATTTTTCAAAATTCAAGTTGGTTGTACCCGGTATTAGATGTGCATATAAGCTTTTTTGTCCTCAAAATTGCCGGTTTCTGAAGGTATCGTTATAGCACTCACTTCGAAACCCTCAAAAGCATGCTTTTTATTCCACAAATACCCAAAGTAGGCAAAAATGTAAGAGAAGAAAGAGTTCTTTTTATGACTTATTTTGCAGCTCGCCCACCAATTTTCCAACCAGCTTAATGGTATTAGCAGCTCTGCAGTTGTATAAAACTGGTAATATTTCTATGGCTTATTAGTTAAAAATGCAATTGTTAACCTGTTTTGTCTTATAACTTAACCCACTATCTACTTGTAGCGTGTCGATTTGATTGAAAGTTGCAAGGTGGACGTTCACTGATTTCCCTTAGCCTATTTTATCCTATAAAAAATCATACAGGTTTTAAAATCTCAAATGTAAAATGGCCGAAGAAAACTTTCTTGCTTGGCAATTTTTTCAATTCAAAGCTTTTATGATCACAATAAGAATTCGGTTATTATATCTACAAGAAAAAGTTTCGGCCTTTTCAACATGTCGTTTTCTCGACAGTGTTTTCACCTTTAAAAGTGTGATATTTGCAGTAATGGTAGGAGCCCGCGCACGTAACAAAGGAAATAATGGAATCGCCCATTCAGTCATTATAGGCCTCGTGAGACTTGGGAAACAATTTTGCTCGGTGAAAAAAGGACATCAAATACAACCCGCGGTATGCAAATGTGGCCAAATAGTAAAAAATGCATTTAAGCCACATAATTCTGTTATAGGTCAAGTGACAAACTATATGAACAAAATATTGTTCACACATCAACTCATTACGTCACAATTCATAAACAACCGATATGGAATAATGGAAAAAACAGGGAGACAAAGTGGTTATATGATCATGAGGATACCTTTGCGAAATTTCCCTTCAATTTTCTCTCCCTTCAGTGCAGAGGCGGAGGGTATCGATTGCTGTTTAAAAGTTGAACTGTGAACAGGTTAAAACTATACTGCTAAAGGGGGCAAAGAGAAGGCGGGGGAAAGGACGATCGTGAAATGCACAAAACAGGCCACAAAAATGACCTGATATTTTTTCACATTTCGCTGTTTATTTTGAATTATAGAGAATAATGCAATTAAGTTGAGAGAAGAATAAAAAGTTCAATTCAGCGTGCTATGTATCATAGGATATTGGCCCTTTTTCCTTTTCCTCGCACCTGCATTTTAGCTTTAGAGCTTTTATTCGCATCAAGCGGTTGTTTTGTAAAATGACAGGCTGACTCTTTTAGCTCATGTCAAACAAATTTGGATCTTCATTTTGAACAATCCACAACTACTCGTTACACCATAAATTTGATGCTCATTTTAGGTGGTGATGGAAAAAGGGTTGAAGGTCTCAAAAACCAACCAAAAAAAATCTAGGAAGCTTCAGATAAAAAATAATCAAACAGTCTTTGAATTCGACAAACAGTCACGGATAAAAAAATTTCCACAAAAAATTGAAATAGAACAACAGAATTCAAACTTACATAACTTCAGAAACTGTTCAAAAGAAAAGGTATTGTGCGACAAACACTAATAAAAAAATACTTTAGAACAAATATAAATTACATTAGCTTTTCAGAAGAGGCATTGAAAGTAAAATTTGAAACTTTTTGAAGTAGATCTACGGTCAAATGGGAGAGTTTTTAATTTTTTTTTTCAATTTAATCTTATATAAAAATATTTTGAAAATTATTTGGTGGATGCAAGGTTCAAATATTTAAATTCTAGTGTTTCAATCGTAGACAAAAAAAAAACCCAAAACTTTCGCAAAGTATTTCGTTAGGCGAGTTTCAAAACACTTGTGGGCTCTAATGTTTTTGAAAATGCTTCTCAGAACTTCTGCATCCATATTTTTTTTAGCTTCTCGATCCCGCCAATCATAAATCTCCCAAAACACAAAATTTACGTTTTCCTTACTCTTAATTTTTTCTATTCAATCGTAGTAGTGTTTGAAAGAACCGTTTTTTTATTCAATATCACTGTACTTTATCTATCTTGACAGATAGAACTAAAACTGTTTATGCTTTTTCCTTACAATAACTGTTTTTAAAGCTCCTGGCATATCCAGTTAAACTAGTGGACAGGTTAAACTAGTGGACCCAAATTCTGGTTACATCTATCTGAAATACTTAATTTCGAATACAATTTTGAAAGATACGCTATTAGAGTTTATGTACAATTTTTACATCACCCGAAAAGTTTATGCAAATGATCTCCACTACTATCTCTGAAAATATTGATTTTTGGTTTGAAGCACTTTTTTCCGGTTCTAAAAGAGCCATTTTTGACATTTGCAATAAAGTTTTTCAACAATGTCAACTCAGATGAACCAAAAAATGTGCGGAAACTTTTCACGCGAATAATGCAGTTTTCTCGTTTAAAATGTTTCAAATCGCTTGATCAAATTTTTCGTTCACACTTATTCAAAAACAGTCCTAAAGAATATCCACTACAAAGAATATCTCCCTTTCAATATCTCCCTTTCATCCCTTTCAAAGTGAAAAATGGCGTTTTCAGGTCTAAATAAACAGATAGGTGTCTAAAAAACAGTGTTTTTCAAAAAAGAGTGTTTTTTTAAATCAATTTTGCAGTCGGTCGATGTAAAAGTTGTGTTAAATTTTTAAGTAAAAATTGTCCAAAATATTCCTTAAACTCAAGTAATTTATGAGTAAGAACAAGAATTTGAGCTTAACTTTCTGCACTAGTGTGGTAAAACGAGTTGAGGAAGGGTAGTCGGTGGCTGTGCAAGTAGCATAGAATGTTCCGACCAAGTTCATTAAAAAATGTTTTTTTTATAATTTTCTTCTGATTGGTGTCGTTATAAATGGGTGGTGTGATTTGAAAACTACACAATCGAGTAGAAAATTAATAAAATAAGCATTATCAGCATTATCGACAACACTTGTTTTCAAAAAATGAATCATAAAAAAAATTTAAAAAAAAGTTTAATTTTTTGTATTCAATATCTTTTTTTAAACAGCGTTTCTGCCAAACAAGCGCTAAATAAAACATCCAAATTAGTTTTATTAATAGTGAAATCAAAGTAAGTTTTTATCGCAAAGGTCTAGAAAACAGCAAACTTCCCTTCCATTTGAAGAGCGTTACTCGATCTCGTTACTCGCTCCAAATTAGACTAAACCTCAGATATTTAAACGAGTTTTACTCGACACTGAGACAATTTTTTGAAAAGAAACTAATCATCACGATTGCAAGTGCTTTAATATGATATACCACCGAGTGGAGTGTCTTGCCTGCTCATTCTTTTTCAGTTGTGCGGTCGTGAAATTTCATGTGTTCACAAGAACGTGAAATAACTTTAGCCATAAGTTCAAAAAATTTAAAAGTTTCATACATTTAAAACTCGATAACTAAATTATCGGTTGGTTCTTTCAATTTGTCCTATTTTGTGAAGTCAAAAATTAATTTCTACACACAAGTATTTCACTATTGTTTTTCTTGCGAGGAATTTAAACAATGCAAGAACTTTTTAAGGCATGTGCAAGATCATTGCAAAATTCTTGCGTGACATAAATTACTCAAAAATGTTTTATATTTTAATTGCTGAAACAACAGTAGTCTAGAATAAATTTTCAATTTTGTTTTTACTTTGGTTATGTTGAGATTTCAAGTTTTGCAAATGTTGCGGTTTGCTTAAATTGAACTTGCAAAATTTGGCTTTTTTGTCATAAATTTTCAAGTTAAAATTAATTAGCGTTAAAAAACTTCTGGTTATTTGGAAAAAAAATTCAAAAACATGGAAAAAAATTTATAACTCTTATCTACCTATTTTGAAATTTTTCAAAAGGAAGTATAAACTTCAGAAAAGTTTGTTTCGTTTCTATGCAACAGTGCAGTTTCTTTATGTTCCCGATGCAGTTTTCTTAATCTAGCAAACTCCGTAGCAAAAAAAAATCTAACAAGCTCTGAAAACTGTAAGTTTTTCAGAACGATGGTTTCTATACATTCGCGCACTTTCATCATGCTCCCTTAATACGAGGCCAAACTGTATTTTGTGTGAATTGTAAGCGGATTCCGCGATATGGACTTTTTCTTCCGTTTTCTTTAATCGTTCCGACAAAATTTTAAAATGTTTAAATTTGTAAATTTATCTCTGGAATCCAGGAACATACAGATGCAGGACATACAGGCAATAAACATCTAAATATCTCCTAGCTACTACCAGAAACTAAAAAATGCACTGAACATACCAAAAACTGTTTAAAAAAATTGCAAAAAAGTTTGTAGTAGGTTGCACAGTTTTGCTTTTTTCTTGCAAATGGAATGCGAAGATTGCAAGAAACGTGCAAAATGGTAGCAAACTATGCAAGAATCTTGCAATAAAAAACGCACGAACTATCTAAGAATACTGGGGTTCCAATGAAGTGCTTTCTGGGCGGAACTTGGTCCTGGATATTTCGATTAGTTTACTTTTTTTGATGATCAGTTTGAGAAATAAAAAAAAATCTAGCTGACGAAAAAAAAATAATTTAATTGAGAAAAAAGTTAAAATGAATGTAACGATTTTAGAAAAATAACCATATGATAACCTACAAATTGTTTGCTGTGAATCGGAAGAGTGGCATCCAGTGGACATCCTCGCAAATCCTCTTCGGAAGTTCCGACTGCCAATGAAGAAAAGCAGAGGGTAAGTTGCACTCTGGAAGTATATGAAGCAGTAGATCAACAACTGCGACACATTCTCGCTCCAAGGCCACGTGATCACCACGTGAACACTCTCCGAAACCGCGTGCACAAAATAAGGCATCCAAGAAAGAGTAAACAGAACAACAATCGCCTGGAACGAACGCAACGATTTCACGTACGACTGCAATCCAGCATTACTCTTTATTACTGTTTTTATTCTCGGGTTAGTTAATAAACAACAGTAAACCCGACTTAAGTTAACGCCAATCATCAGTAAAGGTAAGATATAAGAGCCGATAGTTAAATAGTAGGTGTGGAAAATTGGGATAATTTGATGTTGTCGGTGCCAGTGGAGACAACTCGTCGATCGGCTAATCGCTTCCCATTCGGCTACGGGCCCCAACCCGCCCACACAGCCGAAGATCCACGCACATGTAAGAGATACAAATACTTGCATTGTTGGTCGCCAAGAGTGTGATTTAGCCGAATTGCTACTTGATGTGCAGTTAACCGAAACGTGATTTGAGTTGTTTGATTGGTGGTTGTTCAACGAGACGTGATTTGTTGTGTGGTTTTTAGCGTCGTGTTTGTTTTTGATGTTTGTGACTGTATGAGTGTGGCTGTGGTTGCTGACGGTGTCGGCTAAGAAAGCGTTCGGCTGTTTGCCTATCTGTCCCATTGAGAAGACCACATGTAAACTGAAGTACATCAGGGTGTGGGATACGGCACCTACAAACACAAAAAGCTAGCAGAAGCGTAACTTGGATTTTATCAAAAAGGGCGGATTTTGTCGTGCTTTTTTAAAGACAAATGAAGTTTTTGGTCACTTTTTGGAACTTTTACAGCAAAAAATCGCTCTCACTTAATTTCAGTGTATATTGGCAAAAAAGCGACTTTTGAAAGTTTTTAAATAAAAGATTTTGAAAAAAAAAACCAAAGCTGTAGGGAGTACATTTACTGAAGTAAGCCCGTCCCGGAATCTATTTTCTGCCTAAAGACCTCTCGGTTCTCTTTAACTATATCCCTTCTTCTCGGCTACCTACTAACGAGTACCCCCTATAAAGAAATAAATGAACGGTTACGCATATCAGAATTTTAAACCTAGTAACGAATCCCCACTTTTGCAAAAGGAGGGATATAGTTAAAGGGATCCAATCTCTCGGTCAAAGAAAAAAATCTTGATAAATTCTACGAATCTACCTTGGAGGGCTAGCACCATGAACAGATTCAGTTTACACAGCAGAGCATCAAACAAGTCACTCTTGTACAGCACACTGAGGAGAGTGAGGGGCATACTGGTCATAGTCATGGCCAAGTGGGCCATAGACAGGGACATGAAGTAGTAGTTGGAGTGGCTCTGTCTCAGGTGTCGGTTGGCGAGGCAGGTGAGGAGGAGGAGACTGTTTCCCAGGAGAGAGAGGAGCATAGCAGAGGCCAAATAGACTGCACTCACTTTCACCACCAACGTCAACTCAACCTGAAAAATGTACAAAAAAACACATAATTTAGACAAGTATATTAGCTGCAAAAAATTTAGTGAAACAATCAAAAATGCATTCATAATCATAGAAGAATCTAGGACTTTCTCGAGGAGTCCGGAAAGTAGTGTTTTGGATTTTCAAAAATGTTCGACTTTTTTGACAACTTTGTTTCAGGTCGACCAAATTGATTTTTCAAGCTCTTTTAAAACGCAGTAATACTAATGATCCTATAGAGTTAATAGACAAAATTTCTGCACCGCTCACCCTTTTAATTAGATCAAAGTGGGGTGCCGAAAACGGATGATTTAAATTAATACCAAAGCGGGACCTTTTGGGTGGTGAGGGGTTCGATTCCGTGGAGGGGGAGGGGATCGAATCAGAAACAGCTATTCTTTATAATCATACAACGAAAGCTCGTTGCTGTGCAAGTCGCACGGAAAGTTCTGAACACAATAAATCAAAACTTGAAACGATTTTTTTTTAAAATTTGTGTTGTTTGTGATCGTGATGAGTTTCGATAGTTCCCACCACGAACTAAAGCTAAAAAGAAAGGTCGAATTTTTTTTTTTTAATTTCACCCCGCTTCTCCCCCCAAGAAGAGAACATCCTAGATCTAAACCCGAATGACAATTATAATTTAAAAAGGATGTTATTAATATAAGCATCAGCCATGCTAAAAGTTACACAAATGTCGATTGAAGGAACCACCATTTTTCGATATCTGGCGAATTTTTGAATGATTTGGTTAGTTATTCTTTATGCGATCGATTTGGTAATTTGGTTCCACGAGCTTGATAAATTTCCCTTCCCATGTTTGCCATTAACCTTTGGAAGAACAAAAGTTTTTCTATATCACTCGGAAATCTGTTCAAATTTTAAGTCAAACCTCATTCAGACATAACATTAAAAAAGAATTCAACGTTGCGGCTGGGAGTGCAGCTGAGAAACTCAATCATTATTCAGACAAAAAAATCCGTTTTCAACTCTGCTTGTCAATTTCAATCTAACTGCTTCTAAGTCAGTTAACTCGACAGACAAGGTCATTCTACAGTTTGAGTAGAGCTCAAAAACCCAAAATGGATGACAGAAATAAAAGCTGACAATATTATTGAAGAAACGACCCATCTCCAAATAAATTTAGTTAAAATAATTGAGTTGCTTAAAGAATCATCAGCTATTTAATTAAGCAGTAGAATGCTTTAATTGATTATTTTTTTTAACAGAACTCAGGGAAAGGTCTATGGCTTTCTCGATGAAGGGGGGGCTGATATTCAAACAAATTTTAAAATATTTGAGGACTTTTTTAAAGTCGACCAAATTAACCAGAATGATTTTTGAGCTCTCCTAAAGCATTAAAAGACCCTGTTTTGGCGCCCAAATTTCTGCTCCGCAGGCAAAAATTTGAAAAAACAGGCCATAAAGACGTTTTTAGGTTTATCTTGGAAAATTTTGACCAAAAAATCGCGCGCGCTCACCTCTTAAAATTAGTTTATATTGGCGCCGGAGGCGCTTTTAGAAAAATTTTAGGGTCCGTCAGCCAAAATGGGCATCTCAAAATAGTTCAAAGAGGGAACCCTTTGAGTCGCCAGGGGGTCGAATAACGTGTTTCCCTGTTTTGGCCAAACTTTTTGCGCTGCCTGCCGGCAAATGAAAAAAAAACAGGCCAAAAATACGTTTTAGGCACTTTTTCGACAACTTTGAGCAAAAAATTGCGTTTTTTTGGCGCGCGCTCCCCCTTCAAAATTAGTATATAAATTGGCACCAAATGCTCGTTTTGAAAAAATTAGAGTCAGGCAGCCAAACATAGAGGACTTAAAATAGTACCCCCCCCCCCCCCGCCCGCGCTACTGACAAAGTTTGCTTTTTGGACTTAATTGTTCTTAATCCTTAGTTTTCAACTAGCCTAAGTTTTTTTTGTATTTGATGTTTCGAAGAGCGTAGTGATATTGCTCATTTCTTGCCGTAAAAATTGTCAACTGCAATTCTTAATTCAAGATAATTACAGGGAATTTCGACGAATATCATTCACTTTTCTGGCGAGAAATAACACTGACACAAAACGCAAAATGAAAATGGAAAAACAGACACAAAACATTATGTGTGTGCTAAAGGGGTTAGAACAGCCCAGCTAAGAAGAAAAAAATGTGTAACATCCTTTTGTTTGTATCAATTCCCCCTTATAAAAGTAACCGATCTTGTTAACTATTTCCGCCCCTATAAAGAAAGAATTGAACAGTTAAGCATTACGAATTTTGTACCTTGTTAACTATTCCCCTATTCCCAAAAGGGGGAGGTTTAAAAAGTTAACAAGATCCAAAAAAACTAGCGTGGGGGATTGGCTGTGTCTTTCTTCATAAAAAAACTTACAAAAACTAATGGTACATTTTTGAAGAAGATTTTCATTCACAACTGGTTGATTACCATTACGAGGCAAAAGTGTGCACTGGATAAGAGCACAATTTTGTGTCTGTTTGTTCCTGGATTCCAGAGACAAGTCTTAAAATATGTTCCAAAATGTGAGTGGATTCCACAAACAAAATTTCAGTGGATTCCGCATACATATACCTGTAACGTATATTTTGTCGGCACATTTGTTTTGTTGCGGATTCTGCAACGAGCAAATATAGCTAGTTGTTCTGGATTCCGCAACTGTAAGTGGATTCGGCAAAACGTAAGCGGAACCCGCAAATGTAAGTGGATTCCGCAAACTGTAAGTGAATTCCGAATTTTGTTCAATTTTGAACTTGCATATGAACAATTAAAAGCTGAGCTGTAATTCTTATCTCTAGCAATGCGATCAGGGGAATCCACGAACAAGTCTTAAAACATTGGTTACCTAAATCGCTGGATGTCATCTTTTAGTATTTTGGAAACACAACACCGAACCATTTCAATATTTGGAGTCATTGAGTTGAGAGTGTATGGAACACACAGCATATCGACAAATTAGGTCCGTATTTGGGATTGCCTCAATCCCAAATACTAATTTTGGAAGCATAAGGCCCAATATATGCAGTAATTGTAGTCATTGGGTTGAGAGTGTATGGAAACACAACACACAGTATATCACTAAATTAGGTCAGTATTTGGGACTCCATCGATCCCAAATACTGGTCAGTATTTGGGATTGATGTAATCCCAAAATCTGGAATAATGTGGAATAAATATGGAATATATCCATTATTTGGAGTCATTAGGTTGAGAGTGATTAGAAACCCAACGCATAGCAAATCGTCAAATTAGTTCAGTGTTTGGGATTTTATCGATCCCAAATACTGGTCAGTAATTGGGATTCCATTATTCCCAAACACTGGTCTATTCTAGTAAATTTCTATTCTAGTAACTTTCTATTCTAGTGATATCAAATCATGTATTTAAAAGATATAATTTTAAAGGCTACTACACAAACATATATATATATATATATATATATATATATATATATATATATATATATATAAGTACGGGGAATCCACAAACAAAATGCGGATTCCACTTACAATTTGCGGATTCTATTTACAATTGCGGATTTCGCAACAGCTCAATATAACGATACAAATGTTTTATCATTTGTTTGTGGATTCCACAAACTGTTCTGGAATCCGCAAATACAGTTGCGGATTCCGCAATTTCGCCTATTTTTCGAGCGATTTGCGGATTCCACTTACAATTTGCGGATTCTATTTACAATTGCGAATTCCGCAACAGCTCAAATTAACGATACAAATGTTTTATCATTTGTTTGTGGATTTCACAAACTGTTCTGGAATCCGCAAATACAGTTGCGGATTCCGCAACTTCGCCTATTTTTCGAGCGATTTTGAGCGGTACAATGATTTAGGTATTTGTATGTGGAATCCAAAACAGCTTAGAAGATCAAAGAAAAGTAGCAATGTTGCGGATTCTGCGACAAAACTTATTTTGACCTGTTGCGGATTAAGCTTACAATGCAGAGAATGCACAGTTTGGCCTCGTAAAGACACGCTAATATTGAACTTTAAAACAGCTTCCTGTTATTCTGTTACATTTAAGACCTTTTTTTGGAAAGTTAAAGAGACATTTTTTGTAGCGGTATGCAAAGAACTCAAAACTCAAACCCAAAACTTTCAAATAAGATCAATTTAAATCGATTTAAAATGGATTTAAGTGAGTTTCGGGTGGATTTTAGTGAGCCTGAAAATCCATCCAAATCGATTTAAATCGATTTTTTAGACACTTGATTTGATTTAAATTTTTCAAAAAGATCAAATTAAATCATCATTTTAAAATCCATTTAAGTTCGTAAAATCTACATTATTAATCAATTTGGATCGATTTAAAATCGATTTAAAATCGATTTAAAACCGATTTAAATCAATCCGAACCATTTTTGTCAGTGCGGTCAGTCATTCTATTTTTTCTCAATTGGACTATTTACTTATCAATTGGACTATTTAACTTCAGATCAAAATACTTCTTGTACGAGGTGTTTGGTATTTTTGTAGATTTTTGAAAATTTTAGACTGATATGAAGAAAATTCGTCAATACAAAAAAAAAATTAATCAGTGTTCATCGCAACTAGCTCCATATATTCCAAAATCAATCTAGTAACCAAAGTTGCTGTGCATCGCTAAATCAAGGCATTTTGAATTAGTTTTCCATTTATCATGCTAAATTGCTTAGCGATGATTTATCGCCTTTCAAAAAGCTAGCGCACGCATAAAGGAAACAAGACTGCTCGTATCAGGGCGAAGCCCTGAATGTCCCGACTGCCTTTGAAGGCTATGGAGCAGAAATAACAAAAAAAAGTTAAAAATAAAAAATTTAAAAATTAAAAAAAAAATTGTGTTAACCAATTTGGAACAATTTAGCGTGAAATAGCGTGAGATATATCGCACGTTAATTGCCCCCCCCCCAAATGGGCCAAAAAGGCAACTTTTAAACCCCAATAAATTCCGAAAGATGATCACAGATGAAATATCTTTTCAAACTTAAGCTCGGGACAACAGTACCTTTTGAATGATATTTAAAATTCCATCAAAAAAATTGCTAGTTAAAAAGTCGAAAAAAACCACTCGAGCAGAATTATTCTGTCACTTTCGTTACGAACAAAAATTTGATTGTTTTTTTTCGTTATAACTTTAGCTCTGGCAATGGATTAGACTAAAAAAAGTTTTCAGCAAGCAAATTGCCACATGCTTTTATGAATACATTTTCGTTAAAATACAAATGCCAAATAATTGCTCATTTATTTTGTATCATTAGGTTGTCGCGGTGTAGTCAGATTAGTATTTTTTTAAGTTTTTTCCTGAAAAAACATTTGAAATTTTTTTAAGGCAAAAAACAATTTTGCGAATATCAAATGGTTACCAGTGAATGCAGAGGTTGGTTAACAAATATTTTTTGGTCCTTAAAACACTACACTGTATGTTTTGTTTTTTATTATATTTTAAAATCCAGTTAGAAGATTTAGCTGCAAGTTTTCCAGATGCAAAAATAAAAACAAGGATAGCGGGTTTCTGTCCAAGTAGCACAGAATGTTCCGACCATATTTTTAAAAACTACAAAGTTCTTCAAATTTTTTTGTTCTTCAATTTATGTTCGTTTTCGTACGTAGTGTAATTATTAAATTTAGACACGCATAAAACCCAATAAATTAGTCATAATCGACACCAGTTGTCTCCAAACGAAAAATAACAAACATGAAAAAAAAATTTAACTAAAAATCAAGTTTTTTCTATTTTTTCTGAAAATAGTTCTGGCTCGGTAAGTGCCAAATACAGTTTTCTTATCTTTGCTTTATTTGGTCGAAATCAGACGAAAAACCAAATAAATTCAAAAAAAATTTTCTTGCCAATGGGATTTTTTCGAAGTTCTTTGATTACGTTCGAATCAGTACTGAAAAATTTCATCTACGATATATCACTCATCCCATTCCTTTGATTTTTTGTGGTACCAGATTTTGAATGGAAAAAAATAAAAAATAAAACACACCCGAATACAAAGCTTCTCCTGATTTTCAATGGTCGGAGCAAAAAACTTAATCTGCAGGTAAAAATTCAGATCTGTGAAGCTTAGAAAAGAATTGCAATCATAAATTTACAATTTGAAAACAGCTTACAAGTTTTATTTTATACTAAAACGATTAAAAGATTGCTGGCTGCATTTGCAAGCCTAAATTAGCTGTTCTGCCAAGCTTGGGTCGTCTAAAAACATAAGAGTTATAAATGGTTTCTCTTGAAGTTTTTATAGAATAGTTTAGAAAAAACGACACATTTTTAGCTAGAACAATTTTGATAACAGTGACAAATGATAACAATGGATGCTTTTAGGTGTTGAGGATGAATAGTGTTGAGGATGAAAACAAGGATGATATAGGACACTTTTGGGACAACAGTTTGAATACTTAGCTATAAATAGTCCGAATGTTAAAATAACAAGCGTCCAGACTTCAATAAAAATCAAATTAAAGAAACGGTTAACGTGCCATTACAAAAAAGGAAGTCAAAATTTCATTAATTTTGAATTTCAGAGGCTACAAGAAGAGACGATATCTCTAGCAATAGGAAATTGAATTAATTTGTTCCGTTGAAGATAAAAATAGTAGAAAAAAGTATTAATTCACCAAAAAAAAATGTAAGTTACCACTGGGCCGTCGATTGTATTAATTCTATCAACAGATTGGATATGTTCACAATTCTTAATTGCCACAAATTTTTTGAAAAAAAATCAGCTAATTGTCAAAAACTTGATTGATTTTCACAAAAAAGTTCTTAATAATAAATGCTTGAACTATAAAAGTTCAAATTTGTACGATAATGTTTTTCAAAACAATATTCAAATGCTATTCAGATAGACGCTACTAATCAAATTGGCATAGTTTAAGCTCAAATATTTGATTCAGCGTTCAAAAATGTAGCATTGATAACTTTTATCAATTTTTTTTCACAGAATCAAAAAAAATCACAGCTCTGGATCATCGACAAAACAAAAAGTTTTGAATGGGTGATTTTGGGTAATAAAACAAGATAACCAGTCAAAAATTAGAACAAAGTCAGTAAAATGAAGAAAAAGGAAAATGATTTTGATTTTTTCTCAACGCTTTTCAAAATTCCAGTGCTTAAAAATACTGGAAAGCCATGTTGGCCGGTTTTTATAGAGGTAATATAATTTGAGAAAATTATTTGAAAGACTTCATTTAAAAGAGTTCATTTGTTCAACACCATTTGTTTTTTCCATGTACTTTGCTTTCAAATTAGTGAAGATTGTAAAACCAACTCAAAACCAAATCAAAAATCACACCCCAAAAATTGACCGTGAACTACTCTTGAACCAATTTCCTACTTTCCCTGACAAAAAGGCAACTCATTGACACTTGGAGGAGTTTTTTGGTTTCATCAACAAGTTTTAAAAACTTCTAACAAGATAACAAAAGTTACTCAAAAGAAACTGCTGGTGGGGAAAAAGAAAAAGAGTCGGTTCTAGGCTTATGCTGATACTTCTATATTTCTACACTGACTTCCTTAATAGAAGACTTAAAGGCTCAGTTGTGAGAAGTTGGAATGAACAGTAGAAGAAGAACGAATCGAGCCATTGTTTGAACCCCATTTTTGTGTGATCAAAATTATCTCTTTTTTGCAAAGGTTTTGAATTGTTCAAATTATCTTCCGCCGTTTGAAGAAAACTGATTGTTTATGCTTACTCGAACTGGAGTTCCGTGGATAAAAATTGATAAAATTTAAGTTTTATAGTCAGGGTCTATAAAAGTGAAACACAATCGATTAAAATCAGTTTAAAACGGATTATAGTGCCAATATTTAAAAAAAAACATGAAATCCATTGAAAATCAATTTTAATCATTTATTTTTCATTTTTGTAGATGAAAGCATTAAACTTCATTATAAAAGATTTTTAACCACATGGAGTGTTTTTATGTCCCCAACCAAAGTTGGTTATTTGCTGTTCAATTTCAAACCTTGTCTGTGCATTTTCGATTCATGTTACCGTTACTGTTACTTGCAATCCCCCCCCCACATGAACCAACAAAACCCGCCGCCAGATCCCAGATCAAACCCGGGTGTGTTCTGGCGGGGGGTGGTTCAGAAAAGGTGGTTAGGCAAAGGTGTAAACGTTGGGTTGAGAGGTTGTAAGGGGGCAAAGACGCAAACGTTAGACGTTAGGGGGTAAAAGTTACCAGAATCGTTTTGCAATTTGAGAAAAATTAGGTTCAGAAACGTAATAGGCCTTACACTCGCTTCGCCAAATTTCCGCGTTGTTCTTTTGATAAATGCAGAAAATCTTGCCATTTTTTGCACGACACCAAAGAAAACTAAATTGCAAAAAAACATCCAGAATATCTACTTTTCATATAATCAATTATAATTGATCAAATGAATTATACAACACTATGTTTTTGCGGAGAATAATGGATTTAAATCCATTTTTATTCCACTTTTGCTGTCTGAGCGTAAAATGGGAATCGATTATGTTGAAAAAATTCTAGACCACAAAAATCACTTATAATCGATTTGTTTTTACTTTGTTTAAATGCTAGTGGCGTGGTTATTTTATTTAGTCCGTTTTTGGCGATCGAAATAATAGTTTTTAACCACAAATTTTTGTGCCCCATTGAAGATGTCGACTCCCTTAAATCGATTTAGAAAAATATTTACCCCTGATCTTTTTTTGAAAACATTTGAGATTTGTAAATTGCCAATTTGGCCATGCTCCGGACTATTTTGTGCGCACTTTGAAGATTTTATTCATTATACAGAAAGCGTTACGCAAAATATTTATGCGTGGCGACTTATTCCGCACAGCAAAAACAAATTCAGACTTGCAAGTCAGTCGTATTAATTTCGTAAGATTCAAATTGTCAAACTTGATCTTTGATATTGTCACATTTGATCTTTGGTTTAGTTTTTCAAAACTTTCTTTCCCAAAATAAACTATTCGAGACGGATTAAGATACAGTCGGAATTTCCAGGGATTTGTCCTGATTCTCGAGCAGTCTTGTAATTTTGTATGATGTCTTATGTCTTATTATGTTTGACTGCGTGATGTTACAATGCAATGTAGGAAGAAGAAATATTTTCATAATTAATAGTTTACTTACCAATTTCCTTGAATTATGACGGCGTTAAGTAGTTTATAAAACTGAAAGTGAAAGGTAGAGGAAATGGAAAAAAGCATATTAATTTTAGCTCTGATGAATGTTAGAGTGGCACTGTGCAGAGTAATGCATTAGTGGAACTTCACTGAAACTGTACTGATTTGCGAGACAAAACAAAGCCCGTGAGAGCAAAAACTTCAGAAAGATTTGATTTTTCTTACAAATGGAAGCATACTAATGACACTTTTCAAGTCTCAAAAAGTTTTATTGAGAAAATTTACGCCATTTCCACAAAATTCATTATGACTAGCTGGAAAAAAAATTAAGCTAAGGTATATAGGATTGGGATGAACTGAGCAATCTCCCTCCAAGCAAAAACTAAGACGCTACAAAAAAACATCAAAAAACGCAAGTAGATGGTTGATGTGTTCCGAATGAGTTGACCGACTGAAGTTCATTTTATGAGTATCGAAAAAAATTTTGAAAAAGAAAAAAATCGAATTTAAAAAAAAATTGCAAATTTTCGTTTGGGCGACCATTGCCCCTCATTGAGGAAAACGGGTTATCAAAGTTCGTGCTCTATGCTCTAGCCTGGTATCTGAATCACAAAAATTGTTCTCCTCAGCAGTTAAATATGGTACCCAATAGCTTTTTTCCATTTGGATCAAAAAAGTCGCTTTTTGGGCCTCAGTTTTATTGATTTTTTTTTTCACGCTGAATATAATTTTTGAGCTTTTTTATTGTTCCGACTTTCGATACGAAAGTAACGGAATATTTGTGCTTGGGGTGGGTTTTTTTTTCTTCAGACAAATTTCGACTTTTTACCTAGCCATTTTTGACGGAATTTTTTTATATCATTCAAAAGGTATTGTTGTCCTGAGCTTAAATTTGAAAAAATATTTCACCTGTGATAATTTTTCGTAAAGTTATGGGGGTTTAAAGATTGCCATTTTGGCCAGTTTGGGTCAATTAACGCGCGATAAATTTCGCGCTATTAACGCGTAAGCGGAGATTTAATCCGTCTTAGAAATCGTTCCAAAATGGTTAAAAGAAGCTTATTTGCTATAATTGATCTGTTACAAGGAGCAAAATCTATCCTTTTGTACTTAATATGGCGTGTGGGGGGATGATTTTCATAAAAAATTTAAAATTTCAGGAAAAAAGTTTTCATTTTTTTTTAATACCTTTAATTTTTTTTATAGGTTATTACTGCTCCATAAACCTTGAAAGGCAGTCGGAACATTCAGGGCTTCGCCCTGATACGAGCAATCTTGTTGTAATTTTTGGCGTTCAATATTTGTTGGAGAATCTCGTTCATTATTCCATATCATTCAAACTTTTTTCAAGTGGTTATAAACATGTCTCAAGTACCTATTGAGCTATCTCCCCCTCCCCACCCCCTCACTTGAGAATGGGGGGTGGGGGTTTGCTCAATTGATCTTACGATTGAATTGTCTAACATTTCTAACCCACCTGTTGGAAGTGCGAATAATTAAAAGTAGGCGCAGGAGAATAGGAAGCTGATAACATGTTGGCGTCGTCGCGATTGTCGTCATAGTGGGCGAAGGAAGAGTCGGCGGCGGCCGCAGTCAGCATTGAGCCGCCTCGCAACAGTCGCGTGGGTGAGCAGCGGGCGGCAGGGGTATTAAGGTAAATAACAACCCGTAAACAGGGTAAACAAAATCAACGACAGTAATATTCGATCGATTTGTGAAGTTTGCTTTAATTAGAGGACAGGAAAGAGGTAGAAGTAACCCGGGAAACGAGTTGAAGGGGTGCGATATGTAAACTTGCATGAATAAACTACAATAACAACAACAACATTACAACAACAAAAACAATCACAACAAGTGAATACTTTCCTGATGGTATTTTATTGGTAGTTATTGCAGCTACAGCCAATGTTGTTGTTATATTGTCGCTACTAAGTAATTCACTTTTTCAGTCGAATTGTTTTTCAAGTTGGTGAAAATATTCAATTGAGCGGCGGAAAGGATGGGAGGACGAACCCGCGCTGCGCGATGTGGCGACTCCCGGCTGACGGAAGAACGAAGTATGAACAAACTGGAGAAAATAAACAAAGTAAACAAACAATGTGGTGTTTTCTTCCGACGATGGCAATCAAAGGGTAAATAGGTCTGGTCTGTCTTGGCAGAAGTTTGTCTCTACAAGGGAAAATTTGCAAGTATAATGGGCTTATTTATACTAGACAACAAATGAACCCCAAAAGCTCAGAAGTTAAACAAATATGGTACTATTACCATCATCGTTACCTTATTACCATCGTCTTCTAATTTAATTGAGCGTGAACAAATTTTATAAACGCACAGTTGTTTAACAGGTAACATCATCCGATTTTGATGTCATTGACTGAAGTGTTGCTTTCCGTGAGCAGGAATAAATTATAAATTATCCCAGCTAATAATAGCGGTGTGTATAATAACATGAAAGCAATTATTGAAACATACCTGTTTATAGAACACAAGGGAAGATGGGGGAGGGGACCGCGGGATTGGTATGTTTTGTGATGGCGTCGTGTTGTGTAATATGTTATGATGGGGGATTATTGTTATTATAGGGGATAAAGGAAGTATTTATCGTGGCTATGTTTGGTGTCTGTATAATTTGCACAATAACACGTGAGAATAAAAATATAGGACGGGTGGGTCCTTCTTTGGGGACCAATGAATCAAATTGATGAGGGGATGGGACGGATGGTATGGAAAGATGGATGAAAATAGAGGGAAGAGAAAGAGGAATATCGTCTATGTCCCCGTTGTTGTTGTTGTTTTTTGTTGCTACAGTACCTGCGCTGTGCAATTTTTGGAAGCTATTTAGGCGACATTCTGTCAAGTTGCTCTTTGTTTATTTTTGTTTACCCATCCGTGAGGATAAAATAGTCACCACTTGCATCGCCAACTGGGGGAATAAAAGTAAGCGCCGGCCGCCCCCGCGTCAGCACCGCTGGCATCAGCGCCACAAACACCGGCACTGGATCCAGAAAACAAGCACTGCTGGACGATGCTGGATGCGGGAATATAGAACGTCATTCATAAAAACGCACACTCAGTACAGGTTAGAAAGAAGAATGGTAGGCAATAATAGCAGCCATAATCATAATCGGGTGTACAACAAGCGACCAAAAGGGGGAGAGAAAGAAAAGAGAGAAGGAGAAAAAAGAATTATTGTACCTCGAGTGTCGTAAATTCAGACCAAAAATGGATTTGGCTCCGGATGATAATTCAGAATAACTGCTCTCTCTTTTTTCGTCCCAGTTTTTTTTTTTTTGGTGATCAAAAGATGCACGTTAAGCTATATGGCATCCCCGTAGCACTGTGACAAAGACGGCAAAGCCACAAATCGGAGGGAGCTGCAAACATAAGATATCATAACAAAAAAAGAATGGAAAAAATGATTATATAGATATGATTAAGATCTGTTTTTTTGTTCTTTTTTAGTTTATACCAGGTATATGATCTTTTCTATTTTTTCTTTGTTGTGCTGTATTTTATCTCTGTTTCTATTTTTGACGTGCAATTTGCTCTTTTCAAGCTCTTCGTTTTCCCAACTTATCGGTGATGCTTGAGGGTATTAATATATGATGGTTTTCGGTGGCAGGATTGAATATAGGTACGAACAACATGGGTACTTTAACTTCTGACCATCAATGTGTGTTATTATTTATAACTATTACCAGTAGTCTGTATAGTTGTAGTTACTAGTACTAACAGTGTCCGTTACACACGTTTATCAATCACAGAGAGAATTCAAGTATATGAATACAGGCCACATTATGGTGTATCAGGCAGATAGAAGTTATAAGTTATGAGGGGGTTTATGAGTTATAAATGAGGTACTACGGGTTGAAAAATGACCCGGTCGGCTTTGGAAATAGAAGCGTAAGTGGAAAAAGCGAGGAAAAAGAGGGGATGCAATTGTTTCAAAAGGAAATAACAAAAATAGGATGTGTTCAATCATTGCGATAAAAAATGAGGGGTGGGGGGATCCTAATGCAAGAAGGACCGAATGCCCGAAAATCAAGTTAACCAATCAAAATCCAGAATTCGAAAAGCTTAGAGCTAAAAGCTGGTAAATCATCCAATCTTTGACAGTTTAAAAGACGTTGATTGGTTGGAAGTTTTCGGACAATCGATGCTTCTATCATAAGAACAGCACCCATCATTGCTGCTAAATACATCCCTACATAAATTCAACACATTTGTCCCATTTTCAGCTACTAAAGAGGAGTAATGGTGATATAGTAATCCATATAATGGAGTTAGTGAGAAAACAAATAAAACATCAGGACGCAAAACAGAGAAAAAAAAAACAGAGAAATATCAGTAATTTTATTTCACATCCATAACTTTAAAGTGAAAAAAGATGTGTGAAAATGTGAGTGTTGTTTTGGAAGATCACACAAACAAGCTGGGCTCAAATTGGGCATACCAATGAGGGGACAGACAGGAAAGGGTTAATGCGGTCGCAGCACACTCTTCTGCATAATTAAACCTGTCTCTCACACATAGAACCCCCGCAGCTCCAAACATGATTCGGGATCGAGAGAAAGAAGGGGGTGGATGAGTAGTCAATGTCTAATAAACCGATGAAGTCAAATTTCTCTTCATTTTTTGAAGAAAACGAACTTTGCGGTAATGTTGGTTCTTGCTTGTTTTTTGAAAAGTGATATGCGTAGGGTTTAAGGACACATAACTACCTGTCAAAGTGTGTGTTGATTTGATGGACGGACAGTTTGATTTGCTAATTCCCCTCCAGTGCAATTTGATCACGTGATTGGAATGGGTAACGTGGGAGATAACTTGGGGGGATTTGTGGATTTGTGCTGAGCTTAATTAACAGTTAGGGTCACCCTTCCTCTCACAAACACAGATTGGCCCAATTTTTTATTCATTTAATTTCATTTAAATAACGTCACCAAAAATGAGGAAGCAAAGCCCAAATCGATATAAATGTAAATTCGAATTGGTTGTAAAATACACAGGGGTCAATTTGAAATTAACCAATATACTCTCAAATCAGAAAATCTGGCGAACACGCATATGTAACCAAGAATAGTAACCCTTAATTGGTAATAGAATTGAGGCAAACTTATAAGCTATCGGTCCGGCGGAAGTCCCAAAACCTGAAAACCTGTGTTATCAAAATTGGGAAGAAAACTACCCCTGAATTGTGTCACTCAACAATCTGAAGCCCGTAAAACAAAAAAGAAAGAAAAGCAAAAAAGAAATAGAAATATAAAACAAGAATAACCAGTTGTTGTGCAAGTAGCACAGAGTGTTCCGACCATATTCATTAGAAAATGAAGAAAAAAAGTTTTCTTCTTTTGTTTTCTTCAAATTAGTGTTTTTTTAGTGAGTAGTGTGATTGTAAAACTATACAAACACCTAATGAGGTAGTGCAATAGACAAGATCGGCAACATTTTTTTTTTCAAAAAAGGAAAAATAAACAAAAATTGAAACAAAAAAATGAAAAAGTTTTTCCTTATTTTTTGAACAATAGTTTTAATTTTTTTGAAAATAATTATTGCTCAATAAGCGCTGAATCAAACATCTAAAACTAAATTCCTTGAGTAAAAAATTATTTTGTGAGCCTAAAAGTATAAGAAAATAGTAAACACTAATCCATATACTCGAAATTAAATTTAAAACAAAAATTTTTAAACCAGGTTTTCTCGACACTGAGACAACTTTTCGAAAAGTTTTTTATGCCGTTCAAATCACGACTAATGGGATTTCATTTTGATTTATCAATCGAATCTTTCCAATGATTATTTGGCTGCCTGATTTTGCGTGAATGGCAAACAAAAAGACAACAAGGATAGTCGGTTACTGTGCAAGTAGCAAAGAACGTTTCCACCACAGTCTTAAAAATACAAAATTTTTACTCAAAATTGTGTCGTTTTTTTTTCTGCATGTTGTGATAAAAAAATCTAAAAAAAATCAATCTGAGAAAAAAATTGGGCTTATTTGAGAGTCATAGTAAAATATTTCAATTGGAAAACAGTTGATGAAAAAAAACCACAAGAAAAACAAAAAAAATGCCAAAAAACTTTTAAAAAATTTTTTGGGGGAAATTTTTTCAATTTTCTAGTTTTTGATTCCCGAAATTGCGCTGAAAACTCCAAAAATTACCTTTTGACTGAGTGAAAGTGAAAGTAATCTTTCACGTTTTAAATTCAGCTTATATAAGCTATTGCAATTACTAACAATCTTAATACTTAGCTCAAAATTAGACCGAAAACCACAAATTTCAAACCGATTTTTCTGAACATTGTGAAAATGTTTTTGTGTTTTTCAAATGTCGTTCGAATCACGACTGAAAGGGCTTTAATATGATATATCACACAACCCTGTCCAATGATTATTTGTTGTAGCTGAATCCAAAGTCCTTCCCCATTTTCAACGGTGGGAACAAAAAAGTCAGAAAAAAATTAAAACATACTCAAATACAAAGTTCTTTCCCATTTTCAATGATCGGAACAAAATTTGGTGTTTTTCTTATTTATACGCAAAGTTCTGTTTCAACTGCTGTTTATTTGTCATTCAAAACATTAAAACATTAAAAATTTATTGTAATTTAGGAAACTTAACAGGTGAAAAAAAGTATTCTGAGAAAACGTTCTGAAGTAGAGGGAAAAGTGAGTTATAAAAAAGAATGCGATTGTAAAACAAAAAAGACGAGATAACTTCGTTTTTTTCTGTTCAAGTTTAAAATTCATAGTTTTTCAATTTTTGTTTATATAAATTTTTATTCGAAACCAATTTATGGACAGTCGGATCATTCAGGGTTTTGCCTGATACGAGCACTAATGTTATTAATTCCAGCGTTGTTTTTTGTTTCGACTTTCGAAGAAATTTACGGAATATTGGAGCTCGGGGTGTTCTTCTCTCCAGACAAGTTTTGCCTTTTTAACTAGATTTTTTTTCACGGATTTTAATTATATCAGCCAAAAAGTGGTTGTCTTGATCTCAAATTCAGAAAAATATATATATGACACTAGTGATTTTGTAAAGTTATGGGGGTTTACTTATTGCCTATTTGGCAAAATTGGGACAATTAAGGCGTGATATATTTGGCCTTTTTAACGCGTAAGCGGCTATTTAATCAGTCTTAAAAATCGTTCCAAATTGGTTGAAGCAGGCTATTTGTCATCCTTTATAGACGATAATTAGGAGCAAAATCTCTCATTTTGTGTCTTATTTGGTTTGTGCGGTGATGTTGAGGAAATCTCAAAATTATTCCTTTTAATAATTTTTCAAAAAAAACATCAGTTTTTTTAGGTTAAAACCGCTCGATAGGCCTGAAAAGTCTGATACGAGAAATGTTGCGTCCTTTTAGGCAGGATATACAAATTATAATGACGTAACTTCCAGCAAGTTTTCAAAGATGAATTATAAAGTTATGTTTAAACTGCTGTTTATTTGTCATTTAAAACACCAGAAAAAAATTAAAAATTTATTGTAATTTAGAAAAATTAACGCGTGAAAAAAAGTATTCTGAGTAAAAATTCTAAAGTAGAGGGAAAAGTGAGTTATAAAAAAGACTGCGATTGTAAAACAAAAGACGAGAAAACTTCGTTTTTTTTTCTGTTCAAGTTTAACCGCCCCTTTTCAATTATGCATTCACCACAGTTGTACTCTAATTTGCACCCAATGCCCAGTTCCAATTAAACCCCAACCCTAATACATGTATGTACTGTACCGCCACATGGGTATTGGGCAGGAGTAGGAGTCTATTTTCAAATTTTCCCTAATTCAAATTAAAACCTACGTCACTCAGTTCCAAAATTAAAAAAAAATAGCCCTAAGTTAGTAGTATTTCAGTGTTTGCAGTCGCTTCGAGTTCGTTACATCCACGCTTTTAGGTTATATTTGCAAAAGAAGTTTAGAAAAGTTTGAAAAAACTGAAATAGAAAAGAAACGTCTCGCTTCTAATAGCTAATGATAGCAAACTTCTCACGCTAAAAATTGATACAATGTATGCTAAAAATTGATACAACTGTTGAAAATAAAGGTGCATCACAAATAAACTACTAGCGACCGAAAAGTGTTTCCAACACCAGTGATGTATACCAAACGACTTTAGTTATACTATAACAATTTTTTTTTGCAAATTTCGAAAAAAAACAAAGAATTTATATTCTCGGGGTGGTTTTAATTATTGAGACCAATTCTCAACTGCATTTCCCCCAAAGGATCGATCCATGATTTTTCGCGGTCCCAGAAGGGGCGCGCTCACCAGTAGACTTTTCTGAGTGAAAGATTTCTGTGAAACGCTCACTACTAACCTAACGTGTGATAAAAAGAGCGATGTGATACTCTGATGCTGAAAATTTATTGCGCTCCTATTATGCATGGCAATTTATCACACAAAGTTGTTCCAAAATTAATTGAGTAAAGTTAATTCGTCTTTTAATTCTATACACAATTCATAAAAATCAGCTGAAAAATCGTAGTTTGTCAATTTTTCTTTATATAAAATTTATTCGAAACCAGTTTATGGACAGTCGGAACATTCAGGGTTTTGCCCTAATACGAGCAGCAATGTTATTATTTCCATCGCTGTTTTTTGTTTCGACTTTCGAAGAAACTGACGGAATGTTTGAGCTCGGGGTGTTTTTCTCTCCAGACAGACAAATTTTGCCTTTTTAACTTGCTATTTTTCACGGAATTCAATTATATCAGCCAAAAGGTGGTTGTCTTGATCTCAAATTCGGAAAAATATATATATGACACTTGTGATTTTGTAAATTATGGGGGTTTACTTTTTGCCTATTTGGCAAAATTAGGACAATTAAGGCGTGATATATTTGGCCTTTTTAACGCGTAATTAGCTATTTAATCAGTCTTAAAAATCGTCCCAAATTGGTTGAAGCAGGCTATTTGTCATCCTTTACAAATGATAACTAGGAGCAAAATCTCTCATTTTGTTACTTATATGGTTTGTGCGGTGATGTTTAGGAAATCTCAAAATTATTCTTTTTAATAATTTTTCGAAAAAACATCAATTTTTTTTAGGCTAACACCGCTTGAAAGTCTGAAAAGTCTGATACAAGAAATCTTGCGTTCTTTTAAGCAGGATATACAAACTATAACGGCATAACTTCCAGCAAACTTTCAAAAATGAATTATAATTGTTTTAAGCGTATTACAGAGCTAAGAGGTATATATATATACAATCATAATAATTTCACAAAAAAAATCTAGTGTCTAAAATGTTTAAAATACTTATAATTATTTTCGTAGCTCATGCTCTGTTTTCTTAGTTGCTAATGTATTATTTGGAAGCCAGCTAAAAGGATTATGCTTAAAAAGTGTAGCCTTAGTTTAGTTGTCTTCCCTTTCTAGTTGTTATTCGATAGATTAAACTTTATCTATGTAACAATACTTAACAGTTTCAGTTTTCAGTTTTGAACATTTTAGGCTAAATGTTTTTGTGAATTGATATAAACAAATTTTTTTGTTGAATGTTTCAAGTCTAATCTGAACTTTTAAAATATTTGAAGAATGTTCGGACAAAATTCAAACCTGCGTTGAATAATTTCCAAAGTCCGAGACGTTCCATTTTTTATCTAGAACTATACCTTTTTTGCTTTAAATGCGTCATTCCCAACATTCAAATTCAATTATGCGAAACTCAAATTCATAAAACAATATTAAAAAAAAACAAAAGTTAAACTTCAACACAAGAAAAACAAATTCAACGAAAACAAATTTTAACTTTATAACTGTAGCAGAGCATAAAAACCAAGTCAGCGTTTTTGTTTGAATCCAAGTATTTCTCTATCACCTGATATTAACCATTCAGTAATAAATATGATAACCCTGGATGACCTTCACACTAGTCATACACACAAAAAATGCTAGTCATACTGTTTCAAAAGCTATTGACAAATGCTAATCAATCAATTTACATTTGTGAAAAACGCAAAGTTTTCATACAATTTTTTGGAAGTGTGAAATGCTAGTACGCGTTTTTTGAGTAGCTCTTTGTGAAATTGTTTGACTAGCTTTTTGTAGGTCAACCTGGGTTCATAGGTTTATTGCTCGTTGTTTAATTGCAGAAGATTTAGAATTACTTAGATTCGAATAACAGTGTTTGTTTTGTTTTTATGTGCTGTTACAGTTATTTAGTTTAAATTTGTCTTTGAAGAATTTGCATTTTTTGAGTTTGACTTTCATACAGGTGAATTCAATGTTCGAATCACGTCTTTTGAATAGAAAAAATATAATTCACGATAAAAACGCTCCGGACATTAGAAATTATTCGACGTTGCTTTGAATTCGGTCCGAAAATTTTTCCAGTAATCTAGAAATTCTTACTATACTTAATACATTCAACAAAACAGAACAGTAGGTTTCTTTTCACAAAAAAAAATTTTTAGTCCAAAGCATTGAAATTAGCAAGCCGGAATTTTTTTCTCACCACCTGAAAATTTCTATTGCGATATAAAAGTCATGAAAAGGTTGCCACAAAAAAAACGAATTAACTAAAACAGAGATTTAAAGTAGTTTTGATAAAATTTTTTGCTACAAGCAAAAACAACAGACGTAGTAAATAAAAATAAACCGTTATTTGCTTATAGAGATTCCATTTTTGGAAACCTTGCAGGAAAGTCTTCATGAAATAATACTGCAAATTACATTTTTGGAATTTACATTAAACTAACATATGTCAGATTTGAAGCTCAAGCTCACAAATTTGACTGTAAATTTGCAGACCATAAGCTCCATAATTGAGCGGTAGTACATACAGTTGGAATTAGCAAAATCAGCTCGGAGTTGAACGATTAAAATGGTTCTGGGGTTGAAATAGAGGAGAGAAAAAAATCGGTAAGGAAGACTAGCTGTGTGATCTATGCAAGAAGGAAGTGATAAATTATGTCACACATCACAAACCTTCACTTAATTGGGGTGTCCCCCATTTCCGACACAATCATCAATTTACACTCCTTCTACTAGTCCATAAATTCTCACATTTACAGGCGCCAAAATAAGACTTCATTTTCACCCAAAACTTTCACGAGTTAAATTACACATGCCAGCTCTTAATTTTAAATTTATCTAATGCATCTTCTAAAAGCGTTTTTCTGACAGTGAAGGGGAGGGGAGATTTTTTTGGTCAAACTGACTTTTCGACCTCTGCTGAACTGAAACCCATTAGGCATTTGTGGCACAAGTTTCTCTCAAAACTGTTATATTTTTGAGCCACATATGCTTTTGGAAAAATTTACGGATAGGTTGGCCAACTTGAAATGGCTGTCTGAAACTGCTTTGAAAAATTCAAAGCTAGCCATACAATTTTTTGATAATGGTTAAGCAATCGATACGTCTAGAAAACTGCATGGAAGCTCTATACTCCCGGGTTGACCAAAAAATACTAGTCATAAAATTTTCATATATGGAAAAATGGTAATCATACCCTTTTCATGCAATTCCATGAGTATAAAAATTGCATGAAAAGTCTACGATTAGTTATTTTTCAAAAATGGAAATTGTATGAATAGCATTTTCCCATAAACCAAAAAAAAAACGATTTTTTGATAAAATAGTTTTCTCAAAATTTCTGGGACTTGTTCGTGACCGAACACAAGTAACACAAAATATGGTTTACTCAAAACTAGAGTCAACAAAGATTTGATCATTTCGCTTTTACAATGCATTGGAACGACCTGAATTGCTTAAGAGTTATCTTACACAAATTATATACTGAAAGTATCGAACTTTTTAGTTTTGGCAAACATTTTCAAAGATGTTTATTTTCAAAATTTGAAATTTAAAATTATCAGACATTGATCAGACATACATAATATGCAATACATAAGAAATAGGAGTTTTTAGCGCTTTTGAAAAAAAACATATATCCAGAGAAACGAAAATTTAAATTTTGCATGCAGTTTTTTTTTGGAAAATGTTTGTATGAGTACAAAATTCGATTAGCGGTTGAAAAAAAAACACTTTTGTGGCAATTTCAAAATTACTTGGAACAACTTATGTTGTCGCCATCAAAAAAATGCTTGTCGTACAATTTCCATATATGGAAATTATATGATTAGCATTTTTTTGACAACGAGTTTTTCTTTTCTATATAATACGTCACACCGACTTTTAAGCCAGAACAAGAAAAAAATTCTTTGAAAATTCGATGACAATTTCTTAGTATTTCTCAAAGACTTACTTTATGGAAGTATAATATTAGCATTTTTTGGTTTATGGATGTCAACCCGGGCTTTGTGTTTTTCAATAAGATGGAACTTATCGTCTACCACTTTTTCTCAAATCAAATAAAATAGTTTTATTCTTTTCAAAAAATTTTTGATTTTTTTGAAAGTGAAAAGAATCCTGGGATATTGAAATCTTTGAGTTTCCGAGGCATTCGAGGGATCTCGAAAAAATTATAAATGCTTTGATAACAGCCTAAAATGGCATTCAACATAGTTTCAAAGTTTTGAACCCAAACAAAAAATTTTTGTAGGATATATTAAAGTTGCAACTAACAAAAACCTTTTATATTTGAGTATTTTTAAACATTATGACTACGCTATGAAAAAAACTGCAGTCAATTTAATGAGAGAGTATTTGTTTGATTTTTAATTCAAAGAGAATAATACACATTTTAGGGCCAACTTTGAAAATGAGCTTTTAAAAGACAGAGCATTAATGGTAACTGCTTTTTAAATTGTATTCTCTACAATATATCAGCAATTGTTTTTTTCAACTCACGTAAATCCTAAGGATCATAGTATTTGCTTTCTAAAATCGAAGATGTTAACAACAAAAACAACACCGCCAGCAATGCATTAAATGGCAGCGAATTTGATGGCTTTAGAAATAGAGTTTCAAACTAGTATCTGTGAAACAACCAGTTTCTAATATGACGCTTGTTTTTTCGCATAAGAAAAGTATTTTCAAACTAAGCTAATATCAAAAATTTCAAATTATTTATTTTAAAATCATGCCTGTAGTTAAACCTATAACAGAATTGCTTTGTTCAGCCATTGCTCGAATTTTTGGCAGAGAACGCAAGCTTGAAGAATTTGCCAACCCTAAGTAGTAACCTAGCATTCCCAAAAAAAAGGCGTTTGTCCTATTTTGATAATCTGGTGCTCGAACCAGTGTATTGAGTTTATTACTTTCTATAGGAGTCTACATGGAAATTTCTTTCCAAAGCAGACAAAAGATAAGAAAGATTCGCTTTAGATCTTGAAATTTAATCGAATCAAACAAGAAAAAAAACACAAGCATAGTAGAAACTAAATTATGTTTTAAAAAGTACAGATCAGTTTTGTTTTCGTAAAAACACGTATAAAAACTTACCTCGTTCGACTAAAACACGATACTTTTTCGTCTTTGTGATACTATGGCCTCTCGATGCATCGTAAAATTATAATTTATTACGGAAGCTTTTTTTCTGCATTCTGAAATTTTCTTGCGTGAGCTTCGCTTCTACATCATGAAAATTTCACTTCTGCAGCTCTAAAACTTTCTTCACGGCCCGTGCCGATGTTTCCAAAGAGAGGGTGAGAAAAATTTTCACGGTTCGGCATCAGAAGAGCCGAAGTAGTGACAAAGTTTGTCAAACTTTCAGTTATATGTTTTCTCCCAGTGATCAAGTTACAGGATTCGCCAAAATATTTTGGTTTTACTGGAATACAGCAATTCCACGGCCAACACTACTTTGTGATTTGTTTCGAAGGTCACTTCAAGACACAACTCATAGATTTTTTGCAAATATAATTGTGAGCGATTTGAAGAACGCCCAGATGAGTGCTACCCGGGGAATTTTGGTATGAATTGTCAGAAATAGAGATTGCCTTAATTCAACAGAAACATTTTCAAGGCCAGCTGCAAGTTGCTAACCAGATTGAAGCCTGCAAAAGCTGTAGCATAATTTTTATTTTATTTTTAGTGTTGAAAGTGTATATGCAGACCGATGCAATACCAAATTCATTAATATGAGTTGATAATAGTTGATAAAACATTTGGGAGTAAATTGAAAGGTTTCATCGGCTAATCAAAAAGCTAAACTTTCAGCATTTCCGATTCACCGCAATTTATTGTTCACTTGTTATCACTCAACTTTTATAAAACAGGGTGAAACGCCAAAAATCTTCAGGCAGATCAAACTTTTGTGCAACAGAAATGGATGACATATCTTGGTGGGGGCGTATCTAAAGTTATTTTTCCCGTGAATTTAAATTTGTGTCAAATTGTCATAAAAAAACATCAAATTGTCATGAAATAACACATGCATTTTTTTTGTAGTCAATTTGATTTAACCAAACGAAACTCAAATAGTAATCTCTCGATAAGAGTCTATAGTACATTGGTAAAACTCATTTTAACTTGTATAACTGCAATAAATCAATTTTTTCAATGTGATGTGTGCCTTATTTGCAGGGTTAAATTTGCTGTAAAGTCTCAACATAGGAAATGTGCTACACCATTTTTTTGGTGTTAAGTTATAAAAGAGGAATCAATTTTCTTGGGCTTTTTATTTATAAGGTAGTGAAATGACTAGGTACTAAAAACTGCGGTGTTAATTTGGCTGTTAATTAATTTTAGGGCAACGCCAAAAATGCTATTAAATTCTATTCACATCTTATATTTTCAAAACGAGGCCCAATTCTGCGTTTTGTGAATTGTGAGCGGATTCCGCAATAGTACCGCTCTCTTGAATCTTTCTTTATGTTTACTTCAATCATACCGCGAAATTTTCCATGTTTAAAGAGTTATCTCTGAATTTCAGTGGCCTACAGACACCAAAAAAGTTCAACTATCACAGTTTGGTCTCGCAATATTTTTTTTCTGAAAACATTATCAAAATGCTCGAGTGTGGTTGCATGAATTAAGTCGAAATCAGAAAAATGATTTTTAAATTTTTCTGACTTTAGGCAGTATAATAGAAAAGAGTCCAAAATTAATTTTGGCGGTGTCATTTAAGGGAGGAGGTGTTCTTCCCTTTTTTCAATTTTTATGAATTATCTATATTTTGCGCAATGAGTTCCAAATTTGTAAAATTATTTTCATTGTAAATCTATTCTATGTTTTGGAAATTAAAAATTGACTTACAATGAGTAGAAAATAAGCAAGACAAACTCAAACGGAAATATTTTAGAGCAAAGGTGAAATTAAATAAATATTGCGTCTAAAACAACCCTTTGGGGATAAACTGAGTAAAAAGCATTTCTTCATTAAAAAAGAGACGGACTGAAAAAGCAGTAAGAGCTGCATTTAGAAATTAAAACGACAAAGTAAAAAGAAAACTATGTTTAACTACACTGTTCCAAAACAGGAAGTCACACGCGCTATTTCTACATTCAATTACCGGCGTGGTTTCTGATGGCAAAAAAGGGGAGAAAAGAGGCCTTTAAAATGGAACAAAAGTATTAACTTTCCCTTAATCAGTAAAATGGGACGTCTTAAGTCCTATTTAAAGTCTTCTCTGAAGCATTAATGAGGAAAAACATTTGCAGGAAATGAAAAGATACAAGCAGTTAATGAGACATATTTAAATCCATACAAGTCTAAGAAAGCGGATGAAAAAAACTGAAAACTGGACAGCAACAATGAACGCATTTTCATCCTGCCTTCTGAATCCCCGTTTTTTTTTCAATTTTTTTCTCCTTGATTCCATTAGTTTGGAAATTCAAAAGAAAGTTAGCCTTGATTTTGACCATCAAAATTATTAATGATATCGTAACAATAAAACGTTTTTATATCTTAATCTGTGATTTTTTTAAGATCACCCCGAGTTAAGAAAAAAATGCGGCAAGATAATATAAAATGGGGAAAGATCTTGGATTTTTTGAGCAAGCGGATTCCTAAAAAAAAAATCCGAAAATTTGAAGACTTTTTTAAAGCATTACGAGGCCAAACTGTGCACTGGATATG
>NC_087066.1:8262632-8309451 GCF_963678635.1 Symsagittifera roscoffensis
AAATTGGTCATCTTGCGGTTGTTAGTTGAGACGTTGTTAGTTGGTTGTTAGTTGAGACGTTGAAGGTGTCGAATCTCTGAGAAGGGGACGCTTCCGCCTCTGGTTTAGTTGTACAGCAACCTGCTAATCAAGTTTATAAACTTGATTAGCAGGTTGATGTACAACAAAACAACAAAACCAGAGGCGGAAGCATCCCTTCTCAGAGATTTGACATCCTCACCGACCAAGCCCATAAAACCAGGGTGTCACAAAACAGCAGAACCTTTTGGTAATCTATTATGACATCCAATTTCAGCAGACCTCTCCTCTAAAATTTCGACGCCAATATACACTAATTTTTCTTTACTAATTTTGAAAAGAGCGCGCCGGCTACTTACCATAAATTTTGACTACAGCTTTGTTTGCAGGAAGGTTATAAAATTTAAACGGTCATTTTTTTTTTCAAAAAATAAAATTCGAATCTTTTTTCGATTTTAAATTTTTTTCTGGTTTTGTTAACTTCTCAGGCAGGGAGTGTGTCTTTGATATACGTTCTGATCTGCAAAGACAATATAAGGCTAATTAATAATAAAACCATCCAAATATAGTAATAATTGCAAAAATATTGCAAAACCGAATTGTTATTTTTCGCATTCCATTTTAATCTTTTTAAAACACTGATAAGATGCAATCAAGAATGAAATAAAATGCGCATAATTCATCTTCAAATGATGAACAAAATAGACAAAATTGTTCATGATGAACAAAATACTCAAAACATAGCCAGTGCCTCAATGGCAAGTAAGCCTAAGAAATAGAGGGCGTAAGTTGAATATTGGGCGATGCACTAGAAAGAAAGATAGTTGCAGCCATCTGTGACGGAAAATAAAAGATATGTCTGATGTTTTCAAAAACAATATGGTAAGCAATAATTTTTAAAGGAAGCATAGTTTTCTCTGATCTTGTAACATGTCTACTCCTATTATTAACTGTATGTGTTCCCATCATTGCAATATTACTATTTTAACGGGCCTTGAAGATAAACACTCGACCCTTAATGCAATAAAAAATAATTGAAAAAAGAACGGCAAAAATTGAACAACCCTTAGTTAGGTTTACAGTTTTACCTGCAGTAAACTTGAACAAAGAGTTTGAAAATAAAGTCATTATCTTTGGTACCCCAGACCAAAAATAGTAAAAATTATTATTTGTGGTTTGTTTTCACGTAATCATTTAAACAAAGCTTAGGATGCGCTATTGATGAAAAAGTAAAGTAAAGCATTGCAGCTAGAGTTTTCGGTGGCTCTTTTTTCGGGCCAAAAATGAAAATTATCGTCTAAGCACATACGTTTTTCGATAGTTTTTTTGGTTGTTTTAGTGGGCGATACTATTTTGAAAAAGAAAAGGTTTCGAGGTAGATTTTGTTCGGAGTTTTTTCTCAATTAAAACCCATTTTTGAAAATTAGTTTTTCCTGAATGATAAAAACCATCTCTGAATAATATATATTAAAAACTGATCGCCTTAAAATGTGAAGTCGTAATTTCGGCTATAAGCACTTTCGGCCACTAGCACACGTCATGTCCGAATACAATTGGCGGGAGAGTATGTTTCTCAGAATTGGCACCAGGGGGGATAGTCACCTCCTTGAAAGGGGAAACAGGAAGTGATCGATTAACCATACCCACTGCAATGGGAAGTGTAGGGTATTTTAGGGCATGATTGAGGAACAGAACAGGCATGGGGTACAAATATAACTATGGTCGTGTATACAAGACTTATTTAAATTATCCGGACAAAACGAATGAAATTTGAAAATTAAAACGTGTTTTTTATCAAAATGGATTAACTTTAGGCAAAAAAAGATGAGGACAAAACTTGCTTAGTGTTTCAGCAGAATTAATGTGATGCAATTGATTGTGCGAAATTACGTCCAAAATATAACCCAAAAAAGGACCATTTTCGTCTATTTTTTGTCCATCAATTACGCTAAAACTATTTGTTTAATTGCTGACAAAATTTACCAAGGTGAGCCTCTTATGTAGCCCAACAAAATTGAACAAAAAATATAATCTCCAAAACTTGGAGCAAAACGTCTAAAAGTAATTTTTTATTAACAAAAATTGCACTTTATATAGTAGATTTGACATTTTTTGTCTCACAGCCAAAATAATTACAATTATACAAAAAAGACAATTAATTCCTCATTTAATTTTGTGGGCTATATAAGAAGCTCATCTCGATATAATTTTGTCAGCAATTGAAAAAATTGTTCTGGCGTAACTTTTGATTGACTATAAAACCGAAAGTGGTCGTTTTTGGAGGGAAACTTTGGACTCGAATTTCGCAAAAAACTGCACCATGTTAACTTTTAAGCAAGTTCTAAGCAAATTTTTTTTTCATCAGTTTTGCACCTGAAGTCTGCCCAGTTTGAGAAAAAGGCGTTTTGAAATTGAAGTTTTTTTCGTTTTGTCCGGATAATTCAAATCTTAACATAACAAGACTGCTCGTATCAGGGCGAAGCCCTGAATGTTCCGACTGCCTTTTCAGGTTTATGGAGCAGTAATAACATTTAAAAAAATCAATGAAATAAAAAAAAATTAAACCTTTTTTTCTAAAATTTGAATTTTTTAAATGAAAATCATCACCCCACACGCCATATAAAGTACAAAAGGATAGATTTCGCTCCTTGTAACAAACCAATTATGGCAAATAAGCTTCTTTTAACCAATTCGGAACGATTTCTAGGACGGATTAACTCTCCGCTTACGCATTATTAGCGCGAAATATATCGTGCGTTAATTGTCCCAAATTGGCTAAAATTGCAATCTTTGAACCCCCGTAATTTTACGAAAAATGATAACAGGTGAAATATCTTTTCAAATTTGAGCTCAGGACAACAACACTTTTCGAATGATATAAAAAATTTCCGTCAAAAATGGCTAGTTAAAAAGTCGAAATTCGTCTGAAGAAAAAAAAACCCACCCCGAGCACAAATATTCCGTTACTTTCGTACCGAAAGTCGGAACAACAACTCAAATAGTCTACATTAATGAGACATAATATTTTTTCGGCGTTTTTTGGCATATTTGATAGCGTGCAATCAAAAAATCCAAAAAAAAACTTTCAGTTTGCACAAGTCAAACATAAAAAATTATCATTTAGATTCTGATAGTTTTTTTGGTGGAAACATTTTTTGGACAAAAAAATTCGCATAAAAACTGTTCAAATTACATTTTTAGTTCAATCAAATGAGTTTATATTCTGTTTTTGAAAAACAAAATTTCTTTTATTGCTCCGATTTGAGAAGAAATTGAGAAATGTATATGCTTGGGACCAACATTACAAAAAAGATTTCGGAATCGTACAGATCGATCAGGGATTAGAGAATTGCCAAGCGAGAATGTGCTTGTATTTGGTCGGTTAATGCAATATGTTTTTAAGGCGTGTGTTAATTATGCGTAGCAAATTACCCCTAAAAAATTAGAGTTTAACAGGTTTTTACTTAACAAAAAATTATTCTGGACCAGTTAACGGGCAGCGAAAAGCTTTGCCCTGATAAACGAACAATCATGTAATGATTATTTTTGCTCTTTTTTAAATTTGAGTTGATTCTACAAAACTTGACTAATGTTGAAGCTAGTGCACAAGTTTGCATTTGTTTGAACAATTGGCTTTTAAAAGTCTATGACGCTAACTACTTTAAGTATATTATTGTTCCGACTTTCGATACGAAAGTAACGGAATATTTGTGCTCGGGGTGGGTTTTTTTTTCTTCAGACAAATTTCGACTTTTTAACTAGCCATTTTTGACGGATTTTTTTTATATATCATTCGAAAGGTATTGTTGTCCTGAGCTCAAATTTGAAAAGATATTTTACCTGTGATCATTTTTCGTAAAATTACGGGGGTTTAAAGATTGCCATTTTGGCCAATTTGGTACAATTAACGCGCGATATATTTCGCGCTATTAACGCGTAAGCGGAGAGTTAATCCGTCTTAGAAATCGTTCCAAATTGGTTAAAAGAAGCTTATTTGCCATAATTGGTTAGTTACAAGGAGCGAAATCTATCCTTTTGTGTTTTATATGGCGTGTGGGAGGATGATTTTCATAAAAAATTTCAAATTTTAGAATTTTTTTTTTCATTTTGTTTTATTTCAGTGAATTTTTTTATGTTATTACTGCTCCATAAACCTCAAAAGGCAGTCGGAACATTCAGGGCTTCGCCCTGATACGAGCAGTCTTGTTTACTTTTATTGATTCCTCTACGTTCAAAAATCTTCGACGCTAATTTGGGAGAGTAGCTTAACTGCTTCTGTGGAATCAGTGGTTCTTACAGAAGTTGTTTGCCCTTTATGGTTATTACGACTTATTTTTTATAGCTTGTTAAATCTGATTTTCAAAGAAACGCTGAAAATCTATACTTCTATTTCATTTTTTCATTTAGTCAAACTTCGGGATCGAAATAAGAGACTGCACCAAATTTTTTTATACCCTAGTGAAAATATCGACTACCTGAATTAAAATGTAAGAAGATACTTTACCTTCGACTTGTTTGTGTGGGGGTTTGAAAACTACCAATTTTAGCATCCCCAGGAATAATGTTTGCACACTGTGAAAATTTTGCTTATGATGCTGATAATGCAACGCAATTCATTTAACTGTGATGAGTTATCTCGCACAAAAAACCGTTCCAACTTTAACTAGAAATAACCTAATTTGTCCTTTTTTGTACAACTGAAAATTTTTCTACAATTATGTTTGGTTTTGTCCCTGTTTTGTTTGTTTTTAATGATTTCTTCAACAGCTATTCGATACCAAATATGGGCCGTCGAACATTCAGAGCTCTACACTGATATACGAGTTATATTGGTGTGCTGAGCTCATTATAAATCATTAGACGCTAATCTCTGTAGCTATATAAAAGATCTTTTATAAACTATGGTAGCATATTGGTATCACTTGCTGAACGAACCGTGCCAAGGATATCAAACCCACGCCATAAAATAAGTAATGCTTATTGTTCCGTTTTTCGGTACGAAAGTAACGGAATATTTGTGCTCGGGGTGGGTTTTTTCTTCAGACAAATTTCGACTTTTTAACTAGCCATTTTTGACGGATTTTTTTATATCATTCAAGAGGTATTGTTGTGCTGAGCTTAAATTTGAAAAGATATTTCACCTGTGATCATTTTTGGTAAAGTTATGAGGGTTTAAAGATTGCCATTTTGGCCAATTTGGGACAATTAACGCGCGATATAATTCGCGCTATTAACGAGTAAGCGGAGAGTTAATCCGTCTTAGAAATCGTTCCAAATTGGTTAAAAGAAGCTTATTAGCCATAAATGGTTTGTTACAAGGAGCGAAATCTATCCTTTTGTACTTTATATGGCGTGTGGGGGGATGATTTTTATTTTAAAAATTCAAATTCAGAAAAAGAAAGTTCATTTTATTTTATTTCATTGAAATATGTTATTACGGCTCCATAAACCTTAAAAGGCAGTCGGAACATTCAGGGCTTCGCCCTGATACGAGCAGTCTTGTTCTTTGTAAATTCAAATTTTGAGAAATTATATTAAAAATTATCAAATAAAAGTCAAATATAGCTTTTCACAATATTGTTACGATTTTGAAGCCAATGTAGGCGTAATTTGTTTGACAAAAAAAGTGTTTTTGTTTCGATTTTCAAAGAAACCAAATTAATTATGCTAAGACCAGTCAGTTTTCAAACCTTTTTTTCAACTAAGCTATTTCGACCATCTGACATAATGTTATTTGAAATGAAAAGTAACAAGACTGCTCGTATCAAGGCGAAGCCCTGAATGTTCCGACTGCCTTATAAGGTTTATGGAGCAGTAATAACATTTAAAAATCAATGAAATAAAACGAAATGAAAATTTTTTCTTCTAAAATTTGAAATTTGTTATGAGAATCATCCCCGCACACGCCACATAAAGTACAAAAGGATAGATTTCGCTCCTTGTAACAAACCATTTATGGCATGTAAGCTTCTTTTAACCAATTTGGAACGATTTCTAAGACGGAATAACTCTCCGCTTACGCGCTAACAGCGCGAATTATATCGCGCGTTAATTGTCCCAAAATTGGCCAAAATGGCAATCTTTAAACCCCCGTAACTTTACGAAAAATGATCACAGGTGAAATATGTTTTCAAATTTGAGCTCAGGACAGCAATACCTTTCGAATGATAACAAAAATTCCGTCAAAAATGGCTAGTTAAAAAGTCGAAATTTGGCTGAAGAAAAAAAAACCCACCCCGAGCACAATTATTCCGTTACTTTCGTATCGAAAGTCGGAACAATAAACTTCAGCTCAGATCATTTTTTGTAAAGATGAGATCGTTTGAAAGTAGCTAAAATAGCTAGTTTGGCCATTTTAGTATAAGTTACGAGAAATTGTTTTCTTTCTCACTATACGCATAAGCGGCGAATTATTCTGTTCCAAATTAAATTTGAAGACAACTGGATGACTATTATTAGGATACAAGACACTGAATAATTATTTAAGGAGAAGAGGATAGAAAACGTGAGAGGATAAAATGAGGGGTAAAACTGAATTTAAAAAAAAAAACTTTTTTTTCCTTTCTTTACAAATGTTATCGATTTTTAACTAATTTTCAATGGGCCTGAAAGCGTAGTCGGAAAATATTCAGGGCCTCGCTTTGATATACGATCAGTCTTGTTGTTCCAACTTTTGATGAAAGTGAGAAACTTATATGATCGGGATGGTTTTTTATCCAGAACGAGTTTCAACAGACTTTTTCTCTATGAAGTTCAATTAGGATGTGCAATTCCAGGATGTTTATGGACCTAAAACTCTCATTACGAGTCCAAGCTGTGTTTTGTGAACTGTAAGCGCATTGCGCAACAGACCGAAAACAAACTTGTTACAAAATCCGCTTTTCTACTTTTATTTTTTTTAATTTTGTTGTTTTGAACAGGAACAATTAGCTGAAACACTGCATCGTTTAAAATTGCTCCAAAAACAGAAAAAACTGCTGAATTTTCATTAAGCCTTTCGAAGTCCGGAAGAGTTTGAGGAACGCAAAAACAAAGATCAATTTATGTGTCAAGTAAAATTACGCTGTTGCGGGATCCTTAACAACTGTAAGTCGAATCCGCAAATTATAAGCGGAATCTTTAACTGTTTGTGGAAGCAACAAATTAGAAGCGGAATCCGCAAAATGTCAGCTCCAGTTCATTCCAAATTGAATTGAGGCAACCCAATGAGTCTTATAATTGCATAAGCGACTCAAAACTCAGCACTTAATTTTTGATATTCCCTGTCTCTAGTTCATAGTTTGTCAGTTTTTCATTAACAAGTAATTCGAGACCAGGTAATGGTTAGTTGGAAGATTACGAGCTATACCCTGATACGAGCAGTATTTTTTCTGTTAAGGCTCATTTTTTAAGTGACTGTCATCTTGGAACTGAAGCTGGATTTTGAGCATAGTCATAAAAAGGAGTGATTGAATATAGATTGGACATTGCGTATTCTAATTTCTGTGATTGTTGACAAGTAGAGCAGGCCAGCTGAACTAAAAACAGCACGATGTCTCCTCTTTGTCAGAAATCACTATTCCATGACAATAACTGACCAGGTTAAGTACATTAACATAAAATATGTATTACATAGAACATAGTAAAAGACACTTAAGCTAATGGAGAATTATTATTAATTATCTAGCAGGCCAACACCGCGCACAAGAAACAAACTTGATCGAATATTCAATTTTGGATCAATTTATTTCCCTCTCTTGCTCGCCAGACATACGACGTGTCGAGCTTTTAACTGAATTTCTTTTTTCAGTCAGAACGCCCGGATGCCTAACTTGGTACACAGAGGTTAACTATTTTAAAGTTGAAATTGATTTTGCAAACCCTCTCAAAACACTATAGCAATGAACCCTATTTTCTGGACAAGAATTTGCAAGCAACTATTGATAAATTAGGTCAAAAAGGCCGTTTTTGGGGTACTTTTTGGAAAATTTTGACGTTAGCTTCTCTTCAAAGTTAGTGTGGATCGATGCCGAAGGCGCCTTTAGACAGTTTTAGAGTTGATCAAGCAAAAATTGATGTCATAAAATAAAACCGCAGGGGGACCCGTTAGATGGCGAGAGGTTCGAATCCCTGAGAGAAAAGTGCCTAACCCTAAATCCGCTCCTCCCCTGACCTCATTGATTGAAAATGCTAACCATACAATTCCGAACTGTGTCTATGAACAAAATGTTTTCATACAAGATCCATGCATATTTGCTAAAATGGTGTCGAGTTTTAAAAGAACTAGTTTTTTGTTTTGGCTTTAAAGTCGAAGTATCTTCACTAATAAAAAAGAGTTTTTTTGAAGAAAAAAAATGCCAATTATACAATTTTTATAAACTGATATTGTATGAATAGCTTATTTTTTCATGTCGACTCCAAAACCTTCAAAGAGTTTCGAAATTGCTTCAAAGAGTAAACTTTGTACTCAAACCAACATTTTCCAAAATGTAGAATTTTGCGTTCAAAATTTGAGTTTTTAAGTGTATAACGTAGTCCAGAACACACAAAATTTTGGTTGCTTTTCCGTTTCTCTGAATAGTTTTGTCATAAACGCTCACAAAGCCTATGTTTTCGAGGTCAAACTGTGTAATTTGTGAATTCTAAGCGGAACCCGCAACAAGGACGCTCTCTGTGATTTTTCTATGTTTTTCTGTTTGTTTTTTATCGTTCCGACAAAACTTTAACATGTTCAAATACTTTTCTCCGGATTCCGGAGACCTACAAACATCAAATTAAGCGCTCAACCAGTGAACAGTTTGGCCTCGTAATGATTTTTTTTCGTAATGGATTGTTTTTGTACGCCTTGTACAATGCATGATTTTAAAAAGTTCTAAAATCAAAACATTAGCAAATCTAAAAATTTTTAGCAAAATCAAAATTGTTGCTATTTTCCTTATCTTGTTTGTTGAAAATATGTAGTTAGGCACTTTTTGATGAATTTTGCTTACATAACTGTTAAATTTTTGTGCTAGATTTGAGTAACTGCTAGATTTGAGTAACCGGGCTCTTTATAACATATGTTCGATTACGAAAAAGACCCAAAAATATTGACGAAAGAAACTTTTTAAAAAATTTCGGATTTTGGAAAAAAAACTAACCGTACAACTTCCAATTATAAGAAATCAGTAATCACTGAAATTTCTTGAAATTTTTTTTACCCATAGAACTGCATGAAAAGTGTATGATCAAATTTTTTCCATATATCAAAATTGTTTAAATAGCATTTTTGGTCGACATGGGAACATACAGTCAAATTGAATTCAAGTATCAAATTTTTCGCAGCCGATAGCCAAAAAACTTTCAATTATTTTGCGAACTTCAAGACTTCAAATTACTATTGCAAACTTCAAGGCAAATGATGCGTTAACCAAAACTCGCTTATGAAGCGATGTTCAAAGTGCTATTTTTTGTTGGATTAAATTTTTTTCAGCTTTCAGCTGACTCAAGACAAACACCAACACCCAAATGGGCAAAATAAATGATGAGAGGAAATTGTCTCAATGACTCATTCCCATTACAGCAAATCGTTATGTTTTTGCTCGGGGAATTTCTTGCAACAAAGTTTTACGTGACTAGCATATGGCTATTTTCAATTATGATTGAACTGCGTGGTTGAAATTGTTCAAAACAATTATAGGTAATGTCAAACTTGGCCCTTTTCTGATTTTAACTTGGCTGATGTCTAATTTTGAAAGAAAAACTTCGAATGAATTATTACGATTTGGTCGAAACACAACCTAAATTTTTTTTTACTTATTCCGCCCGAAATTCAAAATTTCAAAGTAAAGTGACAAACTTTTACTTCAATCTGATTGTTCGCAAAATGAATATTTGACATCTGAATATGCCGAATTGGTCAAAATGTTTGACAAAACATTAAAATTAACCTCAAATGAGCTGCGGGGTTTAACCAACTCCGGAAAAAACCACAGAAAATAGTTGCAGTAAAAAAAACCAGCTTCACATCTGCTCAAAGTTCGACCTTGTTAGAGATTGACTCTATAGTGAAGTGATTGCATTTGGATTACGCAAACCAATCAATAATCAGTGCACTCGTTGTTTTGATCTCAGCAATAATCAGTGCAACCATTTTTCTAGCCTTAGATTATACAAAATCGCAAAATTCAGAAAGTTAGACGGAATAAATATAAAAACTTCTGTCTGAGTTGAATGAATACAGTTGAAACATAGCTGAAATAAAATTCTCTGTCCAAGAAGTAGGCAATTTTGGTCGCGCCAGTAGTTGTTCCGACTTTCGATACGAAAATAACGGAATATTTATGCTCGGGTGGGTTTTTTTTTTCTTCAGCCAAATTTCGACTTTTTAACTAGCCACTTTTGACGGAATGTTTTTATATCCTTCGAAAGGTATTGTTGTCCTGATCTCAAATTTGAAAAGATATTTCAACTGTGATCTTTTTTCGTAAAGTTATGAGGGTTTAAAGTTTGCTGTTTTGGCCATTTTAACCAATTTGCGACAACTAACGCGCGATATAATTCGCGCTATTAACGCGTGAGCGGAGATTTAATCCGTCTTAGAAATCGTTCCAAATTGGTTGAAAGAAGCTTGTTTGCCATAATTAATTTGTTGCAAGGAGCGAAATCTATCCTTTTAGACTTTGTAGGGCGTGTGGGGGGACGATTTTCATTAAAAAATTCAAAATTTAGAAAAAAAATTTTTCATTTTGTTTTATTTCATTTAATTTTTTAAATGTTATTACTGCTCCATAAACATTAAAAGGCGGTCGGAACATTCAGGGCTTCGCCCGGAAACGAGTAGTCTTGTTATTTTAAATAACCTTTTTTCCTTCTTCTTGCTGCGTCGTTTTGATGTTAAGGAAGTGTCAATATAAACATTTCCAACGACTTCTAATGACTAGCGTAAGCACGATTGGAAAAAGACAGACAGAGGGGGAATTCTCAAATTGATATATCTGTTTTAGCTACGAATACGTTTATCTTGAACTTTTGTCAGCAAAACTACTTAATATATCATCCTTTAAGTTTGGAAAACAATAAAGAATGTTCCGACCATAGTCTTAAAAAATACAAAAAAGTTTTTTCTAGAGCTTTTTTTTCGGTACAAATTTTTTTGAACTTTGAAAAAAAGTGAAAGTTATCCCAAAATGGAGCAAACAAACTCCGAAAACTTACTTTACTTGAGTAAAACTAAGTTTTCACGGCTTAAATAGGCTTAGGCATTTTAAATAAGCTTTTTAAAAAATTCTTCTCGCCCACCATATTCGCTCGAAATTAAACCAAACACCAAAATTTCAAACAGGTTTTTCTTGACACTAAGAAATTTGTTTCATAATTTTTAATATTGCTCGAATGACGACTGAAATGTCTTGAACATAATATATCACTCGAACCAATCCGATGATTTCTTGTGGTACCTGATTTTGCATGGAAAACAAAAAAACCAAAAAACTAAAACACACCCGAAAACAAAGTTCCTCCCTATTTTCAATGGTCGGAGCAAAAAAAACTTTCAGAGTGTTTTGGAAAAAGGCATTAATGTGATCTAAGTTCAATTTCGTTCAGGTTTTTCTGTGGTACCTAATTATTTGTGGGAAAAAAATGCGCCATTGGAATAACAGAAGCAGTCGAGGACCATTGAAAGCGATTACCAGGTTTTGAGACTTTGTCGAATTATCATAACAGTTTTCACACTGCATAGATGAACAATCAAAACATATATCATAATTAAGATTTCAATCATTGTAAAGCTTATCGCTTACGCTCTCTCCATCAGGGATTCGACCCCCTGCCGACCCAAATGGTCCCCCCTTTGGTACTTTTTAAGAAATCAATTTTTTGCCGACCGACCCTAAAATTTTTCTAAAGGCGCCTTCGGCGCCAATATACACTAACTTTGAGGGGGAGCGCGTGCCAAAAAAAACGCGTCAAAATTTTTCAAAAAGTGCCTAAAAACGGCTTTTTTGACCTGTTTTTTCAAAAATTTGCCTGCGGCGCAGAAAATTTGGCCAAAACAGGGACCTTTTTGTGCTTTAGAAGAGCTCGAAAATCAATTTGGTCGAGCTAAAAAAAACAAGTCGTCAAAATTTTCGAAAATTTTTTGAAAATATCCCCCCCCCCCCCCCGCTCGAAAAAATCCTAGATCCGCCCCTGATACTGAGATACTTTTGTGTTTTGATACCATAAAAAATGAACAGTTGGACCTGACATTATAGCAGGGAAGGATTTAATCAACCCCCTCAAGAATCCGAACCCAAAGGGTGTTTTTTAATAATATTTTACGACAGCCGATCTCGACCGAAGAACACTGAATTTATTACCGGAAAACCAGCCGTGCTGATTGCTGATCAAGATCATAAATACGCCAATAAATTAAACGATTGATTTCCGCTTAAACTGAGAATTCGTATAATTGAAAATGTCTGCAAACCTGAATGCTGTTAGCAGAACATCAGACGAAGGGAGACAAAATCAGGTAAGGAAAAATGGGGAAAAGTGAGGAAAAGTGTCAGGAAGAATTTGACACTTCAAATATCTCATCAAAAGAAGTCTTTCAGACGCAACTTAGTAGATGGTAAGAGTGTGTTGATGATGGTAAGAAAGAAAAAAGAGAGAAAAGCAGAGTGAATTCACATCGATTGATTCAAATCTATCCTATCAACCAATCTATCTATAAACCACTATATTCAGTAGTAACAACCCAGTGATAAGAATTCGCCTAACCCAATCCCGCCGACCAAAAAGTATCCCCACAATTATATCAAACAATCGCTATATTCTCTCTACCAATTCATTCATAACCGATAAAACAAAGCGGTGGAAAAAGAGAGAGAAAAATAAAGAGAAAAATGGTAGCTATTCTGCAGCATTTGTGTTTATATTGGGCCAACATTTTAATGATACTTTTGAGCCATTTTCCATTTTAGCTCTATTTTTCGTTTTTTTTCTCTATCCGTCTGTTGGCCTATTCCGATTTCTGTTGTTCTATGGCTGAATTCTATGCATAGTTATGCATAGTTAGACATGGAGATAATGCGAGCAAAGGAGCTTCGCGGGGGATTTGGGCGGATAGATTGAGCGAGGTGTATTATCACGAGGTAATGGTAGACAAAAGGGATAAGGATCAAATGTAGGATAGAGTTGGCGATGCGACAGGAGGGGGAGGCAAGAGGGAGGGGGGGGAGGTTGGGGTGAGGTGAGGTTGGGGTGAGGGAGGTCAGAGTGCGGTAACTCTAGCTTTAGTCACCCAATTGGTTTTACTTAGTTTGAAAAAATTGAGCTTCAAATTGCCTGCGGTCAATTTTAATGAGGGATGAGGTCCATAATTTTAAACTGTCACTCAAAGTAAATTAATTGTTGGTATGTCCGTTTAAATTGTCCCGACACATGACAAAAATTTGCAAGCAAAAATTTGGAAAAAAAACTGTCCAAAAAAGGCGTTTTTAGGCCTTTTTTGGAAAATTTTCACCAAAAAGTTGCGTTTTTTCGGCGCGCGCTCCCCCCCCCCCTCAAAAATAGAATATATTGGCGCCAAAAGCGCCTTTAGAAAAATTTTAGGGTCGGTTGGCCAAAAATGGATATCTTAAAAATTACCAAAGGGGGACCCTTTGGGTCGGCAGGGGGTCAAATCCCAAGAGGGAGGAGCGTCTACCCCCCCCCCTAGATCCGCCCCTGCACTGACACCATTCCAATGATTATTTGTGGTATCTGATTTTACGTGGAAAACCAAAAAAAAAACTAAAACGCACCCGAATAGAAAGTTCCTCCCCATTTCAATGGTCGGAGCAAAAAAAAATCAGACAATTTTGAAAAAGGACATCAATGTGACTTAAGTTCGATTTCGTTCTGGCTTCGCTGTGGTACCTAATTAATCGTGGAAAAAACCCAAAAACGCACAACTGCTATAACAGAAGTAGTCGAGGACCATTGAAAGCGATTACTAGGTTTTGAGATTTTTCGGATTATCATAACAGTTTTCACACTGCATAGTTGAACAATCAAGCCTATTTCATGATTTATATTTCAATCATTATAAAGCTTATCGCTACGAGATTTTACTTGCATGGTAACATTGGTGAAAAACAAGTTCATGTAACAGTATGTATTATACTATTATGACTAAGACTCACAGTTATCAGTGCGCTGCTGAAAACATTGGACAAAAATTGAAAAAAAAATTGGCGGTACGTTTGTGTTTTGATACCATAAAAAATGAACAGTTGGACCTGACATTATAGCAGGGAAGTGTTTAATCAACCCCCCTCAAGAATACGAACCCTAAGGGTGTTTTTTTCCCTGGGCAAAATTTTGAAAAACAGGCCTCTGGGTCGGCAGGGGGTCGAATCCCTAAAAGAAAGGACCCCCCCCCCCGTCCCCCTAAGTCCGCCCCTGTCTCTTTAACAATTGCATTATATTGCAATGGGCTCTTTAACCAAGTGGGCATGTGGCTGAAGGTTGGTATGGCCAGACAAAGTGACTAAAAATGCAGTCAAGGCGTACCAACTTTGGTATGGGGTTGACATAGGGCGCAATTCCAAGTTTTAGAAATAGGTTGCGGATCTCAACTTGGGAATCTTGTTGTTGCGATCATTGAAAATGGGAAAAAACTTTGTAACCGGGTGTGTTTTAGTTTTTTTTCATGCAAAATCAGGTACCAAAAATAACTTTCGGACTGGGTTGAGTTATATATCATAAAATAGCCCTATCAGTTGTGATTCGAACGACCTTAAAAAATTGAAATTTTTCCCACAGTGTCGAGAAAAAATGGTTTGTAATTTTTGATTTTTGGACTAGTTTCGAGCTAATGACCGTATACGCTTGCAATAGCTTATTTAAACCTAATTTCAGCGGTAAAAATTTAGTTTTATTCAAGTGAAGGAAGTTTCTGGAGTTTTTAGCGCAATTTTGGGAATCAAAAACTTGAAAATTCAAAAAATTTTGCAAAAAAAATTTGAAAATATGATTTGAAATTTAACAATTTTTTTTTGTTCTTGTTTTTCGTTTTTCTAGACATTTTTCTTCAAAAACTGTTTTCCAATTGACTCATTTTACTGTTACTCTCAAATGTGCCTAAATTTTATTTTTTTGCTTAGTTTTTTTGGCACAACATGTAGAAAAAAACGACAAGTTTTGTTTAAAAAAAAACATTTTTTTTTGTATTTTTCAAAGACTCTGGTCGGAACATTCTGTGCTACTTGCACAAATGCCGGCTATCTATGTTATTATTATCTCAAACGCCGTGACTGCATTTTAAGTCTCGAACGAAAATCACGAACTAGGTCGACTTTGTCTGGCCATATCAAACTTCAGTAACAAGTCCGCTTGGTCGTGCAATGTTCGCAAAATTCACGACAACTTTTCTGTCATCAAAAATCAGAAATGACTGTTTTTTGCCCGAAAAATCTGCAGATGAAAAGTTTTTTCTCATAAAACTTGGAAATCTCGAGTTTTGGTCGGGAATGTCTGAGCGTAAAACGCGGACCTCGAACTAGGTTCCTGCGATAAAAATACATTACTGAGTATCATGGCTTAAAGAACTTGTTCACGGCATCTGGCAAAATATCACATGCGTCAGAAGATAAAACAATTTTTGAGAAAAAAAAAGCACCAGAAAAATATCTTACAATAGTGATGATTTCTGCAAATGACAGAAAAATCTATCAAAATTGTTTATAAAAATAGCTTGCTGAAATTAAACCTCGCGCGCATGACTGAGTTAGTAAATTAGGTACAGGAGAATTTCTTTTTGATGAATAGAGGCCATGTTTAACGTCCAGAACAGTATCGAGGTTTGGCGATTGTCAATTTTAATAACTAATTCCAAATTTGGTGCGACCCTGCAGTTATCGTTTTCTGTGTTTTCAGAGCGCATTGCAACTTGCGATCATTTATCAATTTTCAAATAAAAAAGGTCTATAAAAAATCTATATTCATTTATTTTTAGTTGGCTTGAAAAAGATTGTTTTTTTTTTCACCAGCATGTCAAAGAATTTTAATTTGCTGCAGTCAAATAAAACAATTTGACCTCTCTTTCCTTTCGACCAATTTATATTGCGATAGGAGTTAAATTGCAAAATTGCACATTTTTTTTCAGCAAAAGCTTGACCCTTGAAAACTCCTTTTATTTGAAAACCATCACAAAAGATGTCGAATCTGTGCAGAAAGCAAAAGATAGAAACCTAAAACAAAATTTAAAAACGCATATCAAGAAGAGAAGAAAGAAATAAGTGCTATGCGGAAAACGAAAGTGGAAAGGAAAACCCGGTCCATTTCACATCTCAATCATATCGGGCAAAAATTAAGGGAGTTTCAGCTGCTCTGTTAAGAACATCGTGATTTTTTTCACCAGGTTTTGGAATATGCTAGCCATTACAAATTCACAAAAATACCCAATAAAACGTTCTACAACGTTTAGTACTAAAAACAGAAATTTTTGGAAGGTTCTTGCAAAAGCAAGGTCAGGTAGATCGACAAAACCATAGGTAGGAAAACCATAGGCAGGGGGTTGAATCCCTGAAGGGAGGAGCGTCCGCCCCCCCCCCCCCTAAATCCGCCCCTGCACTGACACCATTCCAATGATTATTCGTGGTATCTGATTCTTCGTCGAAAACCAAAAAAAAAGATAAAAAACTAAAACGCACCCGAATACAAAGTTCCTCCCCAATTTGAATGGTCGGAGCAAAAAAATCAGACAATTCTGAAAAAGGACATCAATGTGACCTAAATTCGATTTCGTTCTGGCTTCTCTGTGGTACCTAATTATTCGTGGAAAAAAAAACGCACAACTGGAATAACAGAAGCAGTCGAGGACCATTGAAAGCGACAACTAGGTTTTGAGATTTTTTGGATTATCATTACAGTTTTCACACTGCATAGTTGAACAACCAAGCCTGTTTCTTGATTTATATTTCAATCATTATAAAGCTTATCGCTACGAGATTTTACTTGCAAGGTAACATTGATGAAAAACAAGTTCATGTAACAGTATGTATTATACTATTATGACTAAGACTCGCAGTTATCAGTGCACTGCTGAACTAAGTTTGGATAAAAATTGAAAAAAAAATGGGCGATACTGAGATACTTTTGTGTTTTGATACCATAAAAAATGAACAGTTGGACCTGACATTATAGCAGGGAAGGATTTAATCAACCTCCCTCAAGAATCGGAACCCAAAGGGTGTTTTTTAATAATATTTTACGACAGCCGATTTCGACCGGAGGACACTGAGCTTTAGTCACCCAATTGGTTTTACTTTGAAAATTTGAAAAAATTGAGCTTCAAATAGCCTGCGGTCAATTTTGATGATGGATGAGGTCCATAATTTTAAACTGTCACTCAAAGTAAATTAATTGCTTGTATGTCCGTTTAAATTGTCCCGACACATGGAGCAACATATTTCTTTACAGGGGCGGATCTAAGATTTTCTCGAGAGGGGGGGCGAATTTTCAAAAAACGCTTGAAAACCTCGTCGAGTTTTTTTAGGTCGACTAAATTGATTTTCCGAGCTCTTCCAAAGCATTATTAAGACTGTGTTTTTGTCAGTTTTTCTTGGGCAAAGTTTTGAAAAACAGGCCTCTGGGTCGGCAGGGGGTCGAATCCCTAAGAGAAAGGTCCCCCCATCCCCCTAAGTCCGCCCCTGTCTCTTTAACAATTGCATTATATTGCTAAAATGGACCAAGTCGGCATGTGGCTGAAGGTTGGTATGGCCAGACAAAGTGACTAAAAATGCAGTCAAGGCGTACCAACTTTGGTATGGGGTTGACATAGGGCTCAACTCCAAGTTTTAGAAATAGGTTGCGGATCTCAACTTGGGAATCTTGTTGTTGCAATCATTGCAAATGGGTAAAAACTTTGTATCCGGGTGTGTTTTAGTTTTTTTTTCATGCAAAATCAGATACCAGAAATAATTGTTGGACTGGGTTGAGTTATATATCATAAAATAGCCCTATCAGTTGTGATTCGAACGACCCTATAAAATTGAAATTTTTCCAACAGTGTCGAGAAAAATTGGTTTGAAATTTTTGATTTTTGGTCTAATTTCGAGCTAATGACCGTATACGCTTACAATAGCTTATTTAAGCCTATCTTTAGCGGTAAAAATTTAGTTTTATTCAAGTGAAGGTAGTTTCTGGAGTTTTTAGCGCAATTTTGGGAATCAAAAACTTGAAAATTCAAAAAATTTTGCAAAAAAAATTTGAAAATATGATTTGAAATTTAAAATTTTTTTTTTCTTGTTTTTCGTTTTTCTAGACATTTTTTTTCAAAAACTGTTTTCCAATTGACTCATTTTACTGTTACTCTCAAATGTGCCTAAATTTCATTTTTTTGCTTAGTTTTTTTGGCACAACATGTAGAAAAAAAACGACAAGTTTTGTTTAAAAAAAAACATTTTTTTTTGTATTTTTCAAAGACTCTGGTCGGAACATTCTGTGCTACTTGCACAAATGCCGGCTATCTATGTTATTATTATCTCAAACGCCATGACTGCATTTTAAGTCTCGAACGAAAATCACGAACTAGGTCGACTTTGTCTGGCCATATCAAACTTCAGTAACAAGTCCGCTTGGTCGTGCAATGTTCGCAAATTTCACGACAACTTTTCTGTCATCAAAAATCACAAATGACTGTTTTTTGGCCGAAAAATCTGCAGATGCAAAGTTTTCTCTCATAAAACTTGGAAATCTCGAGTTTTGTTCGGGAATGTCTGAGCGTAAAACGCGGACCTCGAACTAGGTTCCTGCGATAAAAATACATTACTGAGTATCATGGCTTAAAGAACTTGTTCACGGCATCTGGCAAAATATCACATGCGTCAGAAGATAAAACAATTTTTGAGAAAAAAAAAGCACCAGAAAAATATCTTACAATAGTGATGATTTCTGCAAATGACAGAAAAAATCTATCAAAATTGCTTATAAAAATAGCTTGCTGAAATTAAACCTCGCGCGCATGACTGAGTTAGTAAATTAGGTACAGGAGAATTTCTTTTTGATGGCTAGAGGCTGTGTTTAACATCCAGAACAGTATCGAGGTTTGGCGATTGTCAATTTTAATAACTAATTCCAAATTTGGTGCGACCCTGCAGTTATTGATTAGTTATCGTTTTCTGTGTTCTCAGAGCGCATTGCAACTTGCGATCATTTATCAATTTTCAAATAAAAAAGTTCTATAAAAAAATCTATATTCATTTATTTTTAGTTGGCTTGAAAAGATTGTTTTTTTTTCACCAGCATGTCAAAGAATTTTAATTTGCTGCAGTCAAATAAAACAATTTGACCTCTCTTTCCTTCCGACCAATTTATATTGCGATAGGAGTTAAATTGCAGTTATCAGTGCACTGCTGAACTAAGTTTGGATAAAAATTGAAAAAAAAAATAGGCGATACTGAGATACTTTTGTGTTTTGATACCATAAAAAATGAACAGTTGGACCTGACATTATAGCAGGGAAGGATTTAATCAACCTCCCTCAAGAATCGGAACCCAAAGGGTGTTTTTTAATAATATTTTACGACAGCCGATTTCGACCGGAGGACACTGAGCTTTAGTCACCCAATTGGTTTTACTTTGAAAATTTGAAAAAATTGAGCTTCAAATAGCCTGCGGTCAATTTTGATGATGGATGAGGTCCATAATTTTAAACTGTCACTCAAAGTAAATTAATTGCTTGTATGTCCGTTTAAATTGTCCCGACACATGAAGCATCATATCTTTTTACAGGGGCGGATCTAGGATTTTCTCGAGAGGGGGAGCGAATTTTCAAAAAATGCTTGAAAATCTCGACGACATTTTTCTAAATTGATTTCCCGAGCTCTTCCAAAGCATTATAAAGACTGTGTTTTGGTCAATTTTTCTTGGGCAAAATTTTGAAAAACAGGCCTCAGGCCTATACTATTATGACTAAGACTCGCAGTTATCAGTGCACTGCTGAACTAAGTTTGGATAAAAATTGAAAAAAAAATGGGCGATACTGAGATACTTTTGTGTTTTGATACCATAAAAAATGAACAGTTGGACCTGACATTATAGCAGGGAAGGATTTAATCAAACCCCCTCAAGAATCGGAACCCAAAGGGTGTTTTTTAATAATATTTTACGACAGCCGATCTCGACCTGAGGACACTGAGCTGTAGTCACCCAATTGGTTTTATTTTGAAAATTTGAAAAAATTGAGCTTCAAATAGCCTGCGGTCAATTTTGATGATGGATGAGGTCCATAATTTTAAACTGTCACTCAAAGTAAATTAATTGCTTGTATGTCCGTTTAAATTGTCCCGACACATGGAGCAACATATTTCTTTACAGGGGCGGATCTAAGATTTTCTCGAGAGGGGGGGCGAATTTTCAAAAAACGCTTGAAAACCTCGTCGAGTTTTTTTAGGTCGACTAAATTGATTTTCCGAGCTCTTCCAAATTATTATAAAGACTGTGTTTTGGTCAATTTTTCTTGGGCAAAATTTTGAAAAACAGGCCTCAGGCCTATACTATTATGACTAAGACTCGCAGTTATCAGTGCACTGCTGAACTAAGTTTGGATAAAAATTGAAAAAAAAATGGGCGATACTGAGATACTTTTGTGTTTTGATACCATAAAAAATGAACAGTTGGACCTGACATTATAGCAGGGAAGGATTTAATCAAACCCCCTCAAGAATCGGAACCCAAAGGGTGTTTTTTAATAATATTTTACGACAGCCGATCTCGACCTGAGGACACTGAGCTGTAGTCACCCAATTGGTTTTATTTTGAAAATTTGAAAAAATTGAGCTTCAAATAGCCTGCGGTCAATTTTGATGATGGATGAGGTCCATAATTTTAAACTGTCACTCAAAGTAAATTAATTGCTTGTATGTCCGTTTAAATTGTCCCGACACATGGAGCAACATATTTCTTTACAGGGGCGGATCTAAGATTTTCTCGAGAGGGGGGGCGAATTTTCAAAAAACGCTTGAAAACCTCGTCGAGTTTTTTTAGGTCGACTAAATTGATTTTCCGAGCTCTTCCAAAGCATTATTAAGACTGTGTTTTTGTCAGTTTTTCTTGGGCAAAGTTTTGAAAAACAGGCCTCTGGGTCGGCAGGGGGTCGAATCCCTAAGAGAAAGGTCCCCCCATCCCCCTAAGTCCGCCCCTGTCTCTTTAACAATTGCATTATATTGCTAAAATGGACCAAGTCGGCATGTGGCTGAAGGTTGGTATGGCCAGACAAAGTGACTAAAAATGCAGTCAAGGCGTACCAACTTTGGTATGGGGTTGACATAGGGCTCAACTCCAAGTTTTAGAAATAGGTTGCGGATCTCAACTTGGGAATCTTGTTGTTGCAATCATTGCAAATGGGTAAAAACTTTGTATCCGGGTGTGTTTTAGTTTTTTTTTCATGCAAAATCAGATACCAGAAATAATTGTTGGACTGGGTTGAGTTATATATCATAAAATAGCCCTATCAGTTGTGATTCGAACGACCCTATAAAATTGAAATTTTTCCAACAGTGTCGAGAAAAATTGGTTTGAAATTTTTGATTTTTGGTCTAATTTCGAGCTAATGACCGTATACGCTTACAATAGCTTATTTAAGCCTAATTTTAGCGGTAAAAATTTAGTTTTATTCAAGTGAAGGTAGTTTCTGGAGTTTTTAGCGCAATTTTGGGAATCAAAAACTTGAAAATTCAAAAAATTTTGCAAAAAAAATTTGAAAATATGATTTGAAATTTAAAAATTTTTTTTTTTTGTTTTTCGTTTTTCTAGACATTTTTTTTCAAAAACTGTTTTCCAATTGACTCATTTTACTGTTACTCTCAAATGTGCCTAAAATTCATTTTTTTGCTTAGTTTTTTTGGCACAACATGTAGAAAAAAAACGACAAGTTTTGTATAAAAAAAAACATTTTTTTTTGTATTTTTCAAAGACTCTGGTCGGAACATTCTGTGCTACTTGCACAAATGCCGGCTATCTATGTTATTATTATCTCAAACGCCATGACTGCATTTTAAGTCTCGAACGAAAATCACGAACTAGGTCGACTTTGTCTGGCCATATCAAACTTCAGTAACAAGTCCGCTTGGTCGTGCAATGTTCGCAAATTTCACGACAACTTTTCTGTCATCAAAAATCAGAAATGACTGTTTTTTGGCCGAAAAATCTGCAGATGCAAAGTTTTCTCTCATAAAACTTGGAAATCTCGAGTTTTGGTCGGGAATGTCTGAGCGTAAAACGCGGACCTCGAACTAGGTTCCTGCGATAAAAATACATTACTGAGTATCATGGCTTAAAGAACTTGTTCACGGCATCTGGCAAAATATCACATGCGTCAGAAGATAAAACAATTTTTGAGAAAAAAAAAGCACCAGAAAAATATCTTACAATAGTGATGATTTCTGCAAATGACAGAAAAAATCTATCAAAATTGCTTATAAAAATAGCTTGCTGAAATTAAACCTCGCGCGCATGACTGAGTTAGTAAATTAGGTACAGGAGAATTTCTTTTTGATGGCTAGAGGCTGTGTTTAACGTCCAGAACAGTATCGAGGTTTGGCGATTGTCAATTTTAATAACTAATTCCAAATTTGGTGCGACCCTGCAGTTATTGATTAGTTATCGTTTTCTGTGTTCTCAGAGCGCATTGCAACTTGCGATCATTTATCAATTTTCAAATAAAAAAGGTCTATAAAAAAATCTATATTCATTTATTTTTAGTTGGCTTGAAAAAGATTGTTTTTTTTTTCACCAGCATGTCAAAGAATTTTAATTTGCTGCAGTCAAATAAAACAATTTGACCTCTCTTTCCTTCCGACCAATTTATATTGCGATAGGAGTTAAATTGCAGTTATCAGTGCACTGCTGAACTAAGTTTGGATAAAAATTGAAAAAAAAAATAGGCGATACTGAGATACTTTTGTGTTTTGATACCATAAAAAATGAACAGTTGGACCTGACATTATAGCAGGGAAGGATTTAATCAACCTCCCTCAAGAATCGGAACCCAAAGGGTGTTTTTTAATAATATTTTACGACAGCCGATTTCGACCGGAGGACACTGAGCTTTAGTCACCCAATTGGTTTTACTTTGAAAATTTGAAAAAATTGAGCTTCAAATAGCCTGCGGTCAATTTTGATGATGGATGAGGTCCATAATTTTAAACTGTCACTCAAAGTAAATTAATTGCTTGTATGTCCGTTTAAATTGTCCCGACACATGAAGCATCATATCTTTTTACAGGGGCGGATCTAGGATTTTCTCGAGAGGGGGGGCGAATTTTCAAAAAATGCTTGAAAATCTCGACGACATTTTTCTAAATTGATTTCCCGAGCTCTTCCAAAGCATTATAAAGACTGTGTTTTGGTCAATTTTTCTTGGGCAAAATTTTGAAAAACAGGCCTCTGGGTCGGCAAGTGGTCGAATCCCTAAGAGAAAGGTCCCCCCTCCCCCCCGTCCCCCTAAGTCCGCCCCTGTCTCTTTAACAATTGCATTATATTGCGAAAATGGACCAAGTGGGCATGTGGCTGAAGGTTGGTATGGCCAGATAAAGTGACTAAAAATGCAGTCAAGGCGTACCAACTTTGGTATGGGGTTGACATAGGGCGCAATTCCAAGTTTTAGAAATAGGTTGCGGATCTCAACTTGGGAATCTTGTTGTTGCGATCATTGAAAATGGGGAAAAACTTTGTATCCGGGTGTGTTTTAGTTTTTTTTTTCATGCAAAATCAGGTACCAGAAATAATTGTCGGACTGGGTTGAAATATATATCATAAAATAGCCCTATCAGTTGTGATTCGAACGACCCTATAAAATTGAAATTTTTCCAACAGTGTCGAGAAAAATTGGTTTGAAATTTTTGATTTTTGGTCTTATTTCGAGCTAATGACCGTATACGCTTACAATAGCTTATTTAAGCATAATTTCAGCGGTAAAAATTTAGTTTTATTCAAGTAAAGGTAGTTTCTGGAGTTTTTAGCGCAATTTTGGGAATCAAAAACTTGAAAAATCAAAAAATTTTGCAAAAAAAATTTGAAAATATGATTTGAAATTTAAAAAATTTTTTTTTTTGTTTTTCGTTTTTCTAGACATTTTTCTTCAAAAAGTGTTTTCCAATTGACTTATTTTAATGTAACTCTCAAATGTGCCTAAATTTTATTTTTTTGTTTAGATTTTCTGACAACATGTAGAAAAAAAAACGACACATTTTGTTTAAAAAAAAACATTTTTTTTTGTATTTTTCTAAGACTATGGTCGGAAAATTCTATGCTACTTGCAAAAATGCCGGCTATCCATGTTATTAATATCTCAAACGCCATGACTGCATTTTAAGTCTTGAACGAAAATCATTAACTAGGTCGACTTTGTCTGGCCATATCAAACTTCAGTAACAAGTCCGCTTGGTCGTGCAATGTTCGCAAAATTCACGACAACTTTTCTGTCATCAAAAATCAGAAATGACTGTTTTTTGCCCGAAAAATCTGCAGATGCAAAGTTTTCTCTCATAAAACTTGGAAATTTCGAGTTTTGGTCGGGAATGTCTGAGCGTAAAACGCGGACCTCGAACTAGGTTCCTGCGATAAAAATACATAACTGAGTATCATGGCTTAAAGAACTTGTTCACGGCATCTGGCAAAATTTCACATGCGTCAGAAGATAAAACATTTTTTGAGAAAGAAAAGCACCAGAAAAATATCTTACAATAGTGATGATTTCTGCAAATGACAGAAAAATCTATCAAAATTGTTTATAAAAATAGCTTGCTGAAATTAAACCTCGCGGGCATGACTGAGTTAGTAAATTAGGTACAGGAGAATTTCTTTTTGATGGTTAGAGGCCGTGTTTAACGTCCAGAACAGTATCGAGGTTTGGCGATTGTCAGTTTTAATAACTAATTCCACATTTGGTGCGACCCTGCAGTTATTGATTAGTCATCGTTTTCTGTGTTCTCAGAGCGCATTGCAACTTGCGATCATTTATCAATTTTCAAATAAAAAAGGTCTATAAAAAATCTATATTCATTTATTTTTAGTTGGCTTGAAAAAGATTGTTTTTTTTTTCACCAGCATGTCAAAGAATTTTAATTTGCTGCAGTCAAATAAAACAATTTGACCTCCCTTTCCTTTTGACCAATTTATATTGCGATAGGAGTTAAATTGAAAAATTGCACACTTTTTTCAGCAAAACCTTGACCCTTATTTATAAAAATCGTTGAAAACTCCTTTTACTTAAAAACCATCACAAAAGATGTCGAAGCAGTGCAAAAAACAAAAGATAGAAACTTAAAACAAATCTTAAAAACACATTGAATAAAAAATAAGTGCTAACGACGAAGTGGAAAACGAAAGTGGAAAGAGAAACCCGTTTCATTTCACATCTCAATCATGTAGAGCAAAAATTAATAGAGTTTCAGCGATTCTGTTAAAAACTTCGTGATTATTTTCTTAACCAATTTTGGGAATTCACAAAATTACCCTATAAAACGTTTGAACTCGTTTCTAACAAAAAGCAGAGATTCTTGCAAAAGGAAGGTTAGGTAGATCGACAAAACAAATGAGAAACAAGAAGAATGGGCCAGAGACGTGTATGGTTTCAATGGAGCAAAAGACAATTAAACATGATCGGTTGATATTTTGTAAAGCATAAAAATTAAGAACATTACTATGAATGTTTAAAATAATGTTAATCAGCAAATTTGATAGAATAGAATGCCAGGAAAACAAATGTCAACACTGTAGATGAAAGCTTTAACACTAAAAGTGGTCGATAAGATAATCCAGAACAGATTCTAATTGAAAGCCAATAGTAATGCGAGATGAAAACCTTTCAGAACGGAGACCTAGATTCAGCGACGACTATCAATTTTCAGTCTTAAATATTAGAACCATCTTGGACGTAAAGGGCGTAAAGTTGAAGACGTTCTGTGACGTAAGTTGGCCCGAGCAGAAATGCAAAATATTCCAGAGAGTTCTGTGATCCTTGTTAGCCTTCTGGACCATTACAGACCCTCACCTCAAAACATAACGAGGAGAAGACGAAAGAATTATAAAGTGAGTTTACTAATTACAACTAAGTTTAACCATTGGGATTAGTCAAACAAGATTAGTCTATGACCGAATGCAGTCCTTCACAACAGCAGAATTTTATATGGAAAAATTGAAGTTTAAATGCCAAAACAGGGTACTTAGGTCAAACAGAAGATACATTTTTTAAGATTGCTATTTTTAAGATTCTTGAAGTCCTTTTTTTCAAAATTTTAGAGTTTATACATTTCCATGCTCTTTTAAACAATAAAAAACAACGAACATTGATTGATGGCTCCGACAGTTTTCTTAAAGAAAAATTGATTAAAGAACTGGCAGTAGTTTTTCCAGCAAAACAATTAGGTTCGAAAAAAATTCCATGTTAGTTACATTGGATATCATAAATAATGTCGCCTAAAGGTTGTCACGCAACTCTAGTGGAGAAGCTTCATTTAGCTCTCTCGACTTAAGAAACCGAAACATTGAACTTATGCCTTAAATATTCCTGGTAGGGTTCCTAGATGGTTCCTGCCGGGAATTCCAGCATTACCCGGGACTCTTTAAGATCCAGGCAGGAAGTCAAAGCTTCTCCCCTGGCTATGTCTCCCGGGTTGTTTTAAGCAACGCGACCTTAGTAAGCAATACAATTTTATTTACTAGGCACTAGTCAATTTGTAACAACTCATTTTGTTTGAACGACAAAACAGGTGTTATATTTAAAGAGTATAGAAAAGTCATCGGGTCTCTATTTAGAGCGGTTTTTTCATCCCATTTGTCCATCTGCAATTTGTTATTTGGTCCAAGATAACGTTCGACAGAAGAACAGACATCTTCATTCGCTTGCGCCAACTCTTAATTGGCTTATATAAGCTAATTGAACCGGCTAGAGTAACCACTAGTTTTTTTCCTGAGTCAAAGTTTTTCAAATGCAACCATGTGGTAATTGTTCTTAAACTTGAACACCTTTGTCAGTCGACGGCCAAGTTGATCATGTCAAAGATGCTCAAATAGTGCTTAAACATTTGAGCCTCTTTGAAAAAAAAGTTAACCATCTTTGACATTGTCGGCATGACCATCAATGGACAAAGATGTTTAATTAAGAATAAAGATCACATGGTTGGGTATAAAAAATTCTGCTTAAGGAAAAAACTACTGATTACTCGATCCGATTCGATTAGTTTATGCAAGCCAGTTCCGATTTTGAGCCAAAAAATATCGTGTCTTCTTCTATGTTTTGTTTTCAGTAACCCGTTAATGACATTTGCTTCTGGGTATTTTCGAACAAACAACCGGAAAACACGCCAAAAATTAAAAGGAATGATGAATTTAACCGAGCGTTTCTCTATTCGCATGCCATTTTTTGTATATACGAATGGTCGACCAAGAAACGGATACGTCTGGCTGAGCTCTAATCTGAAAAAATTCCCATAAAATGTTCGGTAACATTTTCATTACTATCCAAGTTTTCAAAAATAACAGAAAAAACTGTTCAAGAATTTATTGAAAATTGATAGGAATAGTGTAGCGACATATCGAAACAAAAAAACTCTTTTGATGTTGAGTTTGAAACTATCGCAAATCACAAGGCTCTTTGATGGATAATAGGGCCACAATAGGGTGGTTCTACATTCCTACAGGAGCGTCGAATGATAGGAGGATCGTTACCAGGTTTGTTAGAAGGGACTGCAGAGTCGACTATTTCATAAACCGGGAAGTCTGACGGTGTGTCCTTTTCCGTCGGATTAGATGATTTGTCCTGTAACTCAGTTAGCTTGCTGTTTGCGGTGTCTTCAGCCTTTGGTGTAACACTCTGGTCGCATGAAGTAGGGTTTCGACCTGCCGGAATGCTGCTTATTGGACATTCCACTGTTTGGTCCCCGATTTGGTCTCCGGCTTGAATGGTGTTGTCCTCTAAAATCTCAGTTTTAATATTATTTTTGGGCAAACTAGAGTTAAGGGAGATTCCATTCTGAATTTGGGTTCAACAAGAGACCGAAAAAAAACGCTCTCTAGCCACATCTCTACAAGGAAAACCTCCCGCTATCCATTCCCAGTCGCTAGTATCTGATATATCCGAAGGAATAAGCATAGATTCATCCGAAGCAAGATAACCTGCGGGGTTTGTCGACTTCTTCGACCAATGAGTTTGTCTCCGAGCTGATTTGGAGGATAACCCCGACACGCGTGTCCTTGTCAAGTTATCTGAGGATCCTAGTTCGACATGTTTGCGAGTTTTTGGTTGTGGCTTTCGGGGTTTAGATTTGCGTCTTGAACTCTCGTGCTTCTGACCTACGTCAACATTAGAGTTAGGGAACTAAGGGAATGAAATAATTCCTTTAAAAGTTCTAATTTTAGTCGAGTTTGATTCAGGAATCGCAATGTCAGATTTTCGTATTATTTTTCCGTCGGATAATTATACTGTCGAAGTAGACGAATTTATAATTCTTTTGTTAAGTTCCTTATAGAAAATGTCTCGGTTGATGGTTCCGTTTGTTTGCCGAAGGACTTAACCTTTGAAGGGACTTTGAAGAGGTATTCTATCAGTGTGGGTTTTCGAAGTTGTGGCATAGTCTGTGTCGTTACCCTTCTCTGATGCTGATTGAATCTTTTTCGCAATCAAATCGTCCTTGTAGCCATCTTCAAGTCTATCGTCCGTGTTCCAATCATTAGCCCTTTCCTTCGATAGTATAGATTTCCCTTTTTCTGAAATTCCAATGGATGGTTTACCGGAGGCTAGTTGTTTCCAAATAGTATTTGGTTTTCTTTTAAAATGATTTTCGAAGGGGGAACATTTGATTTTAGATTGATAAGATGATCGTAGGTTCCAAATATTTTTTGAAAGGGCATTTTAAAGGGTACATTTTTGATGTTCTTGTGATATAGCTAACAGTTTAATTTTTACAGTATGTACAAGTTTTTCGACTAATCCGTTGGAACGATGATCACCTATTGTACAAAATATTATTTTTATTTTGTTCGAATCGCAGAATAATTTAAAAACTTGGCCTGTAAAGCAAGTTGCGTTGTCTACCCTTATTAAAAAAGGTATACCGTGTAAGAATAAGTAATTCTGGAGATATTCGATAACTGTTTTTGCAGAAGTAGATGATGTAAGTTTTGCCGAAGGAAATTTTGAAAATCGATCGATGCAAAGTAAAATATATTTGTTTGACCCCCAATATGAATCCAAAGGTCCAGCGAAGACTAAGTTAAGTTCTTCGTTTGGTTCTAATAAGGGGGAAGTTCACTGGTTGGTGAATTTGGGATAATAGTTTTCAAATTCTTACCCGCCATTGTGCATTCTGAACAGTTTATGCCATGGAAATAAATTTACCTGTTAATGTGAGGCCACCATACGTATTGGGCCAGGTATTTCATTCCAAAATGACCAGGATGGGTTTCATGGAGTGTTTTTATCATAGCATTTCTCAGGGTAAAAGGTATAACAAGTTTACCGTCCATGTATAACAATCCGTCGGATTCATGTAAATCTCTGGTAAAATGCTTGAAGTAAGGAGAATTAGCATTAATCGTATCCACTTTGTTTACGATAGGGTTCAACATGGGGTCATCTTCAGTTAAGAGAGCTACCAGCTTGGCATTAAAAAGAGTATTTAAATCCAAGGGACGATCGGGCAACTTCAATTTTTCGCGGTATTTTTTGACAAGATTAGCGTGATCTGGCAATAAAGGAAAATCTAATGTTAGTGAAATACCGGAAGTGGAAGGATTAATTATAATATTTTTATTATTCATATTAACAGTATCTACAATTTTTTTTATCTACAGGCGAGTTAATTAATCTACAATTTAGAATTAAAAAATTTAAAAAATTCGGAAACAGAAATCGAAATAATTATTGGGTTTGTGTTCGAATAATCCGTTGGAATAAAATTTGAAGTGCAAAAGTCAGCTGTGATTAGATTAACAAATTGGAAAGGTCTAGTTACGTAATTACGTAATTACCTTATAGCGTCAGTACTAAAACTATTTAGTACTGACGCTATAAGGTAATTACGTAATTTTGCGTAATCGGAATTTTCCAAATTTGAACCGATGGCTGAGCAAGTATTTCTTTGTTTCTCCGACGGATTGACTGATTTATTAATCTTATTAAAATTTACTACTACAATTTTATCGTCGTAATGAGATATCGGAAGGACTTTTCCAGATGGAATCCTAGAAATAAGGTTTTGAATCCCACATATTTTCCCAGATGTTTAATTGTAAAATTAAAAGGTAATAATCTATCCACCAATCTTGTTAATCTGCTATGATATGTTTTATTTCCGTGATTGGGTGAAAGGTTAGAAAGTAGTGCTTTGTGGTCTGTGATTACTTCAAACTCCAATCCGTAAAGGTAATTTTTATAATGTTCAACAGTACATACGACTCCTAACAGTTCGAGGTCGTTTGTGGAAAATTTTGACTCATGCGGGTTTAAAAACCGAGAGGCGAAAGAAATAGTTTTCCAATCAATCCCGTGGAGTTGTTCAAGGGTGGCCCCAACCCATTGTGCGAAGCGTCAGTTTTCACTCTAGTATTGCGTTTTACGTCAAAATGGGTATTCTTCGTGAGGTTTACGATTTCTTGTTTAATTTTCTCAAAAGCTTTCGTATGGTCATCATTCCATTGGAAGATCGATTTCTTATTTAGTAAAGGTCGAAGTGGTCTTCCTAAAGAAGCTAAGTTCGGGACAAACTTGATGTATTGGTTTATAGATCCGAAAAATGATCTTAATTCTTTCAAATTTTTTGGAATAGGTAGGTCCTCTACTGCTTTCGATTTATCAAATAAAGGTACGATTCCTGTTTTCGAGATTTTGAATCCCAGCCATTCCATTTCTTTTTGAAAGAATTTGCGTTTTGTCTATTTGACCGCGAAGTTATATTTGTCTAATGTGGATAAAATTTTTAACACAATGTTCTTGTGGTCTAAGAATGTTCCTTTGGAAGCCATTAAAATGTCATCTAAGTAACAATTGTTAAATGGGATAGAACCTAACGTTGAGTCCATTACTCTTTGAAATTCGTTAGGCATATCGCCTAGGCCGTAAAAGCTAGTTAAAAAGTGATATGTACCAGTAATATTGCCGCCCACAATACTGAAATTACATTGATTGCTGGTAAACTTGTCTAATGCGAGTTGACTGTATGCATTTTTTAAATCTAGGTTAGTAAACCACACTTCTCCGACGGAATCACAGGCAATTTGTGCCGCGACATTGTCTACCAGTTCGTGAATATTCGGCATTTGGTATTTGTTCTTGTATATTTGTTTATTTATAAATTTTGAATCCATAGCTAACTTGATGGATTTGTCTTTTTTACAAGTAATGACTATTGGACTGATAAAACAATCTTCGTCGGAGTTTTCTAGTTTCTTAATATGTCCTTCGTCTTTTATTCTGTTGAGTTCTGTCTTAACTGAATCCAGTAAGTGGAGGGGGACTCGTCTTCCTTTTAATTCAACCGGTTTAAGAGGTTCGTAAAAATTGGTAATTTTCATCTGGTTTTTTATTTTTCCAATCCGAAGGAACAGGTTTTTAAAGGTTTTTAAATGTTTAAGATTTCACTATCTTTGTCTGATGGAGAAACAGAATTTATGGACTTACACTGCTTGTGAGTCTGGAAATGTGGGAAGTACTTCTGCGAGACTTCTATCCCCACTTTGGGCAGGTTGTCATTTCCTAGAATGTTTCTCTCGTGTCCCTCGGTCAAGAAGAAATGGCAGTCGTTGTATGACCAACCATTAGAGAAGATCGGAAGTATCACCTTTCCACAAATATTTATAGCGTTGTCAGTGAATCCACAGTAAAGATCCTTGGTTGATTTGTCCACCGGATAGATTTTCAAGTAAGGGTCTCGAAGTTTCAGTTCGTGTAAAATGTTTTTCTTGAGAAAACTAACCGCGCTAGCTGAGTCCACTTGTATATTTAAAATTACTTGATTTTCTTTTCCGAGGCCAATATTTTATAATTTCTTCAGTTCTTTTCCGTCATTGTCGAAAATTGTAGTTATATTTAATACAGAGTAATCGTCGTTTTCACTTTGTCCAGATTCCGACCATGCTTTTATGACGCCGCAACATTCTCTATCTACATGGTCTGTATTTACATCCGGAATATCCGACGGATTAAAATCTGTATTACCTACAATTTGATTATTTACAATGTTTACATTTCTACGACGAGATTTACAAAGTCTGGTAAAGTGACGTTTGTATTTACAGGAGGTAGAGATAGTATCCTTTGCTGGGCAAACTGCTAGGTGTCCTTTTGAGAAGGTTCCGCCGCACGTCATACAGGTGTTGCTCTTTTCTATGTTGAGAGTTGGCTCTCTTTTTACAGTAAAATGGCTGTGCGGTTTATGTACAGATGATCCGTTGGATTTAAAATTGTTTGTACTTTTTAAGTGGTTTAAAATTCCCTTTTCATCGATGAGTGCTACGTTTAGTGCTTCTCGTGGTGGAAGAGTTTCTGTTAAAAGATTCCTTTGAATGTCGTAGTTTTTCATGTTGTTTATGAAAATATCTCTAATCCATTCTTCTTCTCCCGAGGCTAAGTCGCACTTTTTAGCCATTTCTGCTAAGGCACCCAAAATTGTTCGAGAGATTCTCTATCACGTTGTTTTCGGTTCAGCAATTTGTGTCACTCAAATGTGACATTTGTCTTTCTGACAAAGGCGGCTGCTTGGAAATACCAAAAATCTTTGTATGAAATTTGCAAGATTTTTACCTTTGTAAATTTTTGTCCAAAGATTCTTTTTCCTTCGTTTCCTAAGGCCAGGTACAAGACTGATCGGAATTTTTTATCTGCTTCCTCTAGTCGCATTCCATTGAATTTCTAGGTTTCTGTTTTAATGGAAGCTGATTCCTCTTTGTTGTAGCGTCTCTGTTCTCGAACGTTCATTCTCGACTTTCTTTGATTTTCCGTTTCGCCGTCCAACGGATTTTCAACATCTGGAGGTTGAGGATGATGTCTCTCCGAAGGATTTAGTAGGTTTTCGATGTCTATATTTTCTTTAGCGATTATAGCTAAGTGAAACAGATCGCTCCAATCTTCCCAGGGAATGGGGGGATCTACGGAATGGTTTTGCCAAAATGGAGGTATTCCTCTCACGTTAGATTCGTTATTTGACTAGGCCATGATAAAAAGTTACTTTGTTGTAGCTAATTCTAAGTTATAAAATTTAAAAAAATTAAAAGAATAAAAGTGAATTAGTCTAAAGTTAAAACATTAAAAAGTGAAGAGATCATTCTCTCCACCGGAGAGAATGGCAAGTGAAGGTCATATGTAAGTGACCTGTTAACTAATTTAGTTAAGTAAAGTTTGCAGTAAATTCAAGATAAAATGCGAATCACAACAGAATACTCGATTGAACTGAAAAGCTCATTTATACCCGGAAAAACACAGTTTTCAATTTTTTTGTGTTGCAATATAAGAGTCCGTGAAAAACCAGACATTGGGAGATCATAGCAGACGTTGGAGCTGATCATGGTGAGGGTGGTAGGAGGGCATGAAAGACTTCGTTTGATACGCAACAAATTTCCGGTATTTTATGTACTGAGATAGGGTTAAGAGTCTGAGATGTACTAAAAAAGGTAAGGTTTTATTTGCGCGTTTTTTGGAGTCTTGTTCGAAAATCTCTAATTTATTCACAACATACTTTGGACGCATTCACTAATTGACAAACATCTATAATGTTTAATGAGTAGAGAGTGGATTAATATCATGAAAAAATATTACTGTATCTTCATGTTAAGATAGTGGTATAAGCTTAGCTAGTTTTGCAAAGGAATTGGGCTTTTTCTTCAAATTAAATCTCAAAAAGTCCAAAATCGGTAATTTCTGGTTTAATTGAGCATTGAGTTGTCTTTTTTCTAGAGCTTCAATTGTTTTAAGCTATTGTGACACTTGATGCGACTATGTTGAAAACTTAAACAACAAAGTATCGACCAAGAGCAAGGAACGCCATGGTCAGCGTTTCAAATCTAAAAAGTGTGAACTAACTCATTTAATTGGGTAGGTGGGCATTGTTGGCTTTTTGTTTGTTCGCATCTTATAAAAGAATTATTTGTTGAAATCAATAGAAATGAAAATGTTAAAGGCAATATAATTGACTCAAAAGCGATACGAAGTAAGTGGTATTTTTGAAAAAATTTAAAAAATATCGTTTTTACTCCTAGTTCTCAAATCAAACCAGTGTATAAAGTTTTTAAGTTATCACCTAAAAAAAACTCCGAGAAAGGTTGCGACTTCTCAAAAAACTGTCTGATGGTGGCGTTGATGTATCTTTTTTTTTACTTCATGCTTATATCTAAATAAAAGTAACTTTCATATTTATGTGTTTATGTATCTGGGTAGGCTTTTTGGGCGGTAATGCGTGCCAAAAATTCAATTATTTCGGCCAAAAACTTACATAAATGGAGTTTTTGATCTTTATTATGAATACAATTGACCAAAAAAAACCTGGCATTTTTGACCTAACTTTTTAAGAATGTTTATAGAGAGGAATATTTTCATATTTATGTGTTTATGTATCTGGGCATGTATTTATGTGTGTACATACCCATTTCGGGGGCTAATGCGTGCTGAAAATTTAGAACAAAATCTTTCATAAACTATGGCCAAAATCTTCCATAAATGGTTTTTTCGATTTCTATTATAAAAGTAATTGACCAAAGAGAACCTACGTTGAACGGAAGAGGGACTTAGAATAGAACGTCATTTTGCAATTTGAGAAAACTTAGATTTCGAAGCCAAGTTGGCCATGCACTCGTTTTTCGAAGTGTCTATATTACTAATTTTTCAAGTGCAAAAATTTTTGCAAATTTTTGCACGTTCCAAACCGAAAATAAAGAAAAAAAATAACAAGTTAAAAGGATTTTATTTAAAATTTAAACTGTTTTTTATTTCATTTTGTTGTCTGAGGAAACTATAGTATTGATTATATTGTTGGCATTTTAGACCATAAAAACCAAAATATACATATTTCTTTTTCACTATTCTTAGATGCAATTTTTCCTCAGATTATTTTCATTTTATTGTTCATAATTAGCAAATCATAGAATTTACATATTTCAATATTTGTTTTTGAAGCGCTAGCAACCCCAGATTTAAAAAAACTTGTAATATCTTCAAGATTATTTGCAATCTTTGTTTATACCGATCTTCAAAATTTTTGACACGATATCTTGCCAGGTTTTCAAAAAAAATTCTTCAAGATTTTTCAAGATTTATTTTAGATGGATAAAGTAGGTAAAAGAAAAATTAAAATGTGGCCAATAGTTATGAATCAATTGCTAAGATAGAAACTCGAAGACTGGCTTACATTTTAATTTGACCCGCCAAAATTGCATCTTATTTTAACGAGTGTAATGTTGCTCAATTTGTGAAGGTAACGAAAACTTTTGAAATTCCAAACAAAAAACCTGCACGTCGAATATAAAATATTTTAGAAGAATCAAAAACTTTGAGCTGCGCATTGGGTTGATCTTGACGAATTGAAACAGTTAAAGAACTTATTCCTGTCGCTTAAAAACTGTTGAGTATAAAAACTGAATGATTTTGAACACAATTTCACAAAAAAAAGCAATAGCAGAATAAAAAACTGTCTTGTTTAAAAAAAAAAACCTATATTCCTGAAATGAATATATCATTTGATTAATATACTTGAGCAATTTAATTATTCGAGTTCAATCCCAAATTACTTTGTTTCAATTTTTTTTTCTTTGTTCTTTTTTGTTTCAAAGTAATGTCAAGGTTGCTCATTTTTGTTCGTCTCAAATGGACATTAATCTACTGTGGCATTCTATTGTGGAGCAAAAGCGTACTCTCATTGAGAAAAGCTAATAACTATGAAAACGTGAGCAAATTAATGGAGCAATGCACTCGAAAAGGAAATTAAATCAATGAAAGAAAGGGTTCAGCACTAAGAAGAAAGTCATTTTGATTTCATTGAAAGACTGAGAGCTCAAAACCATTACACGAATATTAATTCGTCCATCAAACTGAATCCAGAGGGGATGCATGCAGAGTGGCTGATGTCATAATAAAAAAACTTTGCTCGTTTCTCAAAAAAAATTTTGTAGCAGAAGTTCGGTAAGACTAGATAAAAATGTGACACATTTTACCGAGTGTGATTTGCAAGTTCGTCGTGTTCTCTGAAAAAAATGCAGTTTACCGCAGCCGACAGCAGCTTCGAAAACCCAGCAAGAAAAGTAAGTTTGTAAACCCAGCAAGAAAAAAATCTATTTTTCTTAGGAACGGCTACCTTAAGAATCAAAAATAAGGCCACTAAAAATGTTATTGTCCATTGTTAAGAGTAACAGTTTCTGTGTTAGTGAAGTCAGACGGAATCGCTACATATTTACTGGAAGTCAATTACGAAAACGCCCTGAAACACTTGGAAAAAATGCAGTTAAGCGAAAGGTTTTTTGATATAAACAATAATTTTATTCTTTGTTCTCAAATCAAACCAGTGCTTCGAATTTTTTTGAATTTCTTAATTTAAGATACTCTACTTCGCAAACCTGTTAATTTTCAATTATTCCTGGAAAAATTGCACTTTCTCAAGCAATTGTCTGATGTTGGAACTGATGTTACTTTTTTTCTTCTTTCATACTAAAATCTAAACAAAAATAACTGTTTAAAATAACTGTTTAAAATAACTGCAAAAAATAACAAAAATAAAAAAATAGCATGCTTGTGGTTTGAAGCTGATTTTGAACGATATTGCAAGCATTTATCTGTAAAGCATATTTTTTTCTGAACAATTGTTTTTGCTATTTCTTTCAAGATTAGTTTCCAATTATTCTCGATAGATATATGAGTCTGGGAATGATTTTCAGCGTTTTTTTTTGGATTTTGAAAGTAAAGAACAGTCAAAAAGTTCAATATTACAACAAAACAATTCTTAGCAAACACAATAGAAACAAAATTAGTAAAAACTGATTAAAAAGCCTTTACTAAGAGCTATTCTACAAATTAAAAACTTAGTCAAAACTATAAAAGAAACAGCAAAAACGAGACCTGCTCGGACGTTTTTCTCCCAATTCAAACAAGTATGCTAAATATGCTAGGTACGCATGGTATAAAATTTTTGATGCTCTTTTCCTTGAAACTGTTAGTGAACCCACCCAAAACGACTTTCACGGATTTGTAAATCTATTTTAAGACTATTTTGAAGCTTTTGTGAAGTTTCATGAGGTACTGCAATCTAACAGCTAACTTGAAAACACATAGCAAAAAAAACTATTACAAATAGACAAAAAGGCATTGGATATCGTTTATTTTAAAATGCAGCTGTTCACAAAAAAATTTAAAAGAATGAAAGCTCATAAAAATTTGAAAATCAAACAGAAATTGAAAATTCATTTCTCAATTAGCAAAAACTGCAGCTCTACCAGGAAAACCTCAAGGTAACGCCAAGCAGAACAACAAAGCGTTTTTCTGATTAAAGGATGGGCTTCAAAAATATCGACCGAGAGCAAAAACGTCTTAGTCAAAATGAAAAACTAAAAAACTGTCTTTTTGATTGTTCGCAATTTGTTAGAGAGTTTTTTATTGGACTCAGTAGAGATGAAAATGTCAAAGTTAGTAAAAATGACAAAAATTAATATGTTTAAATGACGTTTGTGATGACTGTTTAACAAAGTAATGATTTTACTTTTTGTTTCTCCAATCAAACCATCAAACAAAGTTGTATGTTTGTATTCTAAAAAAAATTCCACTTCGTTGTATTCAAAAAACATAGTTGTATTCTAAAAAATTCCACTTATCGAGCTTGTAGTTTTTCAAGCTTTCCTGGCAAGGTTGTGTTTTCTCAACCAATTTTCTGATGATGGAACTGATGTCTCTTGTATAATGTTCACTACTAAAACCTAAATAAAAATAACTCTGCAAGTTTGTGATTTCCAGCAGTTTTTGTACGGCATTGTGATTCAAAAGCATACGTCTGAAAACCAGAGTTGTTTTCCTGAATAATCATTTTTGTCATTTCTATCACGATTGTTTGGGATTACTTCTGGATAAAAATATGTGTCTGGGACTAGTAATCAGCAGTATTTTTTTGCGTTTTTTATTTAATCAGCTTGGTTTTGGTTTGTATTTTTTTTTATTTCCAAAATTATTTTGGTTAATTCTTAGCAAAAACCGTTGAAAAAATTTTTTAGAATTGTTTGATCAATCAAAAACTAAATCCATTGCGATCTACTGGACAGAAACTTCAGTGCTAATACTGGAGTTTTCCAAGTTGTTGAGTACAATTGCATTGTGAAAAACAGTAGAAAGAAACGAGTAGCGGAGTTGGTATTTATATCAAACAGGACAACGATCACAAAGACATCATGGTAACATTTGGGATAACTTTCAAAGAGTGATAAGATTTTTGAAAAAGGAGAATTCGCATGCTCTTCACGGTGTATATCCAACCAACTACTGTCAACAGCCAACTTTAGGACATTTTAACCGCCCATTTTGACACATTGACTTTGAAACATTGCGGTGATTTGAATGCTATATAAAGTTTAGAAAAAAAAGCGTTTAATAGGAAATATTCGCTTCAACTTCCTGGAAACATACCCAAAACTTCAAAAAATAGCAAACCGAGACCTGCTTGTATGTATTTCTCTCAAATTAAATAAAGTATCATAAAAACAAAAGTGATCTACCAAATGGAGAAGCAAGCAACCTATAAAACTATTGATCGATATATTTAATTCAACAATCAGAAAAATCGTTGAGAACGCTTAAAATTTTACAAGAAAAAACTTCTTAACAATGCACAAAATGGGTTCCGATGCACATGTGAAACCATTATTTAATAGTAACATTCATTGAAGAAAACCAGTAGCAGTTATTTTTGAATAATTTTTGTTTGAATATTTTTGAAAAATTATTTAGTCTTATCGGCTACGAAGACTTTTGTATGAAACTAAAACATGTTGGTTAACGTTGAATAGTTAACATCAAATTGGTTAGGTTTGATTAACTGCAAGGATGTATACAAAATCTTCTTGTATCCAATGTCTATATTAGTGGTTGATTTTAACAAAACTATCAAAATTAGTTGGCACCGAAGAATATACTGTAGTAGCAATCGTACAGCAGCCTGCTTATGGTACCTCAATACGATGATGGTACTGTTTTTGTACGCAAATGGTACTGCACTGCAGATTTATTGCAATGCAGATTTAAAATCTGCAGTGCAGTAAACGCAAAAAAAACTAATTTAAAATTTTGTTCAATTTTAAATGTGTTTATATTTATTTATTTCTGATTTTGTGACGTTTTTTTTGAAAGATTTCGACTTTCCCGAAAACTACTCCCTCAAATCTGAAATAACGGGTATTGGGAAGCTCCTCTACGTTAGTGGACACTAACAAAAAGTTTTCACAAGAAGTTTTTGCCCTCTGAAAAGTCAAGTTTTTGATTTTTTGATCGTTCTTTAAACTTGTGAATTTTCTCGAAAACTACCGTGCCATAACTGATATTTTGGGTTCAATTCTCAGACAAGGCTTCGGCAAGTTCATCTTGTATCCAATGTCTATATTAGTGGTTGATTTTAACAAAACTATCAAAATTAGTTGGCACCGAAGAATATACTGTAGTAGCAATCGTACAGCAGCCTGCTTATGGTACCTCAATACGATGATGGTACTGTTTTTGTACGCAAATGGTACTGCACTGCAGATTTATTGCAATGCAGATTTAAAATCTGCAGTGCAGTAAACGCAAAAAAAACTAATTTAAAATTTTGTTCAATTTTAAATGTGTTTATATTTATTTATTTATATATAATTATATTTTTTTATTTGATTTTTAACGGAATTCTAATGATACACTTATCATTAGAACTCCGGTGTGGGCGTAATTCATGCATGGTGACTTATTTACTTCAAATTGGACGAAACATAATCCAAATTGTATTGCCGCAAGCTTATGGACTGAAAGTAATAAGTTATCATGTGATAATGACTTTGGGGCTGGTTCAAAATTTCAAAGCTTACAGTTTTTGAAAATATTTTTACCCAAAACTATTATATTAGAAAAAAAAACTAAAATTACTTAAAAGAGTCGGAACAATTACGGCTTTGCAAAGGGAGTTTTAGCGTAGCTATAAACTGATTGATCGCGACAGCCAGAGTACAGCTACTTTTTTTGGTTTTCAAAAGAAAATTGCAAAAACCAAGAAGCTTTAAGAATTCTGTGAACTGATGAAAAAAAACGTTTGATATTTCTGCAATACCCGCAAAAATAATTCTTACTTTACTATTTTTTTCCAACAAAAAACATATTTCCACAAGTTCAGCGTTACATCAATAAGTCAAATGTCAAAACTTTTTGACTCATAAATGATTTTGATGACTTCTAATCGTTGTAGTAACTTTTATTGCTTTTTCACTTGACTTCTTGATAGGCAAAACAGATTTCCGGGTAAATACATTAACTGTGCTCTTGAGGCAAATAGCGTATGAAATAAATTTTTATCATGTCGGCCGTTTCCCTTGTTGTGTTGTGTATTGTGTTTGGATGGGGACTTGTGTTGGTGTATTGTCGGGATCCGAACGTGCCTGGAATTCAAACCGGGAGAACTTGTGTGGACAACCTCCTGGCTAACTTTTCGATCCCCCCAATGAGCAACAGAGGATTAGTGAAACAACCCAAAAAACTGAAGAGAACAAACCGGGAAAGAGCCAAACTGGAAACGGGAGATCTGCTTTACAGTCCCTACTTCTGTTAAGTAAACTGTTCTAGTTATTGTTCTGAGTAAATTGAGAAAAAACATCTTTTAAGTTTCTGTGATGGGAATCCGTAATAAAAATGACTCATAAAATTATCAATCTTAAAATTTACAATTTTGTACTCGCAAACTTCTTCGAACACCTTTTTTTTGCCATCATTGTTTGAAAAAGTTTTGCGTGTAAAGGATTGTAAAATTAAGGGTTATGATAATCTAATGCTATTAATTCGTGTTGTAACGAAGAAAGTCATGAGTTAATCTTTTGCTGCAATGAAACACTTTAGTTTTTTTCCGGCCATACAAAGTCTAGTTTTACATTATATGTAATTTTACTCCTACCATATGTACAACATATTGTTTTAAATAGAATTGAAAAACATTGATGGTTACGCTTTCAAGTGTTTTGTCAATCCAAAACGCATGTTTTCAAGTGTTGGCTTGAATATATTTTCAAAACAAATTCTTCTAATAAAGTAAAAGTCTAAGAATGCCGGTTATTTTTTTCGCATTCCATACCCTAATTTTCATGAAAGTTTAAAAAAATGTGCTGTAAGATTTCAAAATTTTTTGGGGGCAGAGGGAAGGTTCTGATATTTTAGCTACGCATCAATGTTCTCCAAAAACTTTGAAGTTTTTGACACAACAACTTATTTTTGTTCCCAGGTTCCATTTTATTCTCATTAACATTACTTTTTTTAATGAATGTGAAATTGTTGAAAACTAAAAACCATATGTATAACAAGGATAGCCGGTTACTAGGCAAGTAGGACAGAATGTTCCGACAATAGTCTTTAGAAAACTACGGCTTAGAAATATTTTTTCAAATTAGTGTGTGATAAAAAGGATCTGACCTATAAATATAGTTTAGGCATATTAGACAGTCATAGTCTTATAGGCAAACTTTTGTAGAAAAAAAAAGACTAGAAAAATTTTAAATGATTTTTTTAATCAGACCAAAAATTAAAAATTTCAAACCGGATTTTTGACATAATCATCGGACACTGTGAAATTTTTAAATTTTGAAATTTTTGAAAGTGGTTCGAATCACGATTGAAAGGGTTTTAATATGATATATCATTCAACCCAGTCGGATGATTGTTTTTGGTGCCTGATTTTGAGTGAAAAGCAAAAAGAAAAAACCCGAATACAAAGTTCCTCCTCAGTTCCAATGGTCGGAACAACAAGCCGGTTTTCTTGTTATATATTTCCGACCACATTCATAAAAACTAGTGTTGTTTCTTTTGTCAAATTAGTGTCATTTTTTGTGCGTGGTGTGAAAAGAGAACTTTAAGCAACGTTGAAGCTTACTAAATTTGGCATATTCGACAGGTTTTTTTTGGCTTAAATATTTTTCAGACTTCTTCAAGTTGCCAAACTATGCTTTCAAAACTAGTATTGCTCAAAATTAGTCGCTCGAAATTAGTCTAACACTCAAAATATCGAACCGGTTTTTCTCGACACTGGGAAGTTATTTGAAAAATTATTGCAAGGGTTTTATTATGACATATCAGTCAACGCATTCTGATGATTATATGTGGTACCTTAGTTTGAATAGAAACCAAAAAAAAAAACTGAAAAACACTTGAGTACAAAGTTCTTCCCCATTTTCAATGGTCGGAAAAATAATAAATACGGAATATCAAAAATAAATTATAATATGTTTCAAATCAACAGACTTGCCGTTTCATAAGTTTCAAATAAGTCAAAATTTGTCTCAAAAAATGGAAAAAAGTTTCTGAACAAAAAATCAAGGTTCTCATCATAACAATATTCACATTGAAAACACTCCAATCTGAATACATGAATTGAACTACTATTGTTGAAAAAAGTCATCAGAAATTTGCATAAGTTTTTATACAAAAAAACAATGGTTGTTTTGGAGTCAAAACATTTAATAGTCTATATAAAAAATCAGGAATGAAAAAGATGACCGCATTCGTGACAACACGATTAAACGGTTCTCTTTCGGGCAAAAATTGCTTCTGCAAACCAATCACATTCTACGCAGTACCTCCTTGCTCCGGAAGGAGACAAACCAAAATCATCATTAGCCAGAAAAACCAAATGGGTTTAACTACAAAGCAACTATGTATCAGAAAAAATGATTTAACTAAACTGCGTTTGGTAAGGGGCAACAACAACAACAACAAAAGTCTGTTGTTTTCTCCATAAAAGCAGATTCTTTGCATAAACGCTGAGCATTAAACTTAACGTTAAAACGGAAACGATTCATCTACAGAGATGTATCTTTCATATCATGGAAACTCAGAAAAAAAACTGATGAAATATGTCTAAAAGAAAACTGGCAGCAGCAATTGCACGGCGATAGGTTTTCTGCTGGCCTAGAAAATTGCAAGATGTGGAACGAGTGTCGGTACAACAGATATCTGCCAAAAAAAACTTTAATCGATAAAAAAGCTTCCATGTAACCAAAAGCAGACGTATGGTAGCCAATCTGTGAACGTATGGGAGCCATTCTGTGTATATACTGGGCAAATAAAAGAAACAGAAAAAACGCTGGGTGATGTCGACGCCGCAAAAAACCGAAGTTTGCCTAAACAAAAGAACAAAAAGTGTGACGGTTCAAAAACGCCTGTAAGTTGAGTATGCTTGAGTCATAAAAGTTTTGTCTCCGACAATCAGCCCGAATGCGTTAGCAATGAGTTCCAAGCCTGCTGCAAATATTAAAGAAAACGCGACCAGTTTTTTCCTATCTTCAGCAATCAAAAACGGAGTGACAGGAAGTGCAGCCCAGACAATCAAACATGTCATGAAAGCATGGGGCAAAAACGCTACAATAAAGTTATATGCTTTTTTTCAGCAAGATCTAATGAAACATCCACAATGAAACTCCCAGTTTGAACTTAGAGAAAACAATCAAGCGAACTTAGTTTGTGTCTTGAAGTTGAACTACAAATGATCCAGCAAAGAATAGCTCGATTTTAACCAACTTTCAAATTTTTGAAAACAAAGATTGAATCGCATCATTGTCATCCAATTTATCCATAAAGTCGGTGCTATTTGAGTGGAAAAAAATTCGGTTAAAAAGTAGTCAAGAAAGGAACGTGTGCTCTGAAAACTGCAATTTTTCTTCGGTTGTGTTCTATTTTCGCTTGTGTTCCGCGCAAAAACATGGACCAAAAAACCTTCGGAGTACTTGAAAACTCAATTTGCTTTATTAATTATTGTTAGAAAACTTCTAAAGAATTTTCAAAAAGTTTCCAAAGAGTTTGTGTTTTCTTGACAATGAAAAATTATTAGAAAACATTCAAAACTTATCCTGTAAAAAATAAGAAAAAAAATTCAAAAAAATTTTCTGTTTTTTTACTTTTCAATTGTTGAAACAACTGGTGTGAGTTGTTACCAATTCACTAAAAATTCCACGCACTTATATAGTTTACTCATTGCTCCAGGCTCAAACAAAACTACCATGAATTGAAAAAATAAATTTTTATGAATGTGTACGATTTCATGCTATGGAAAAAATGCTTATCATATAATTCTCATTCTTTTTTATTCAGACGTCCTTGCAAATGAGTTTTACGGCAAGTTGAATTGGGTTTTGATTGAATGATAATATGATGTTCATTAAAAAATTATTTTTTTAAACAAAAAAGCTTTTTATAGAATTTTTATTTCTGTATTTTTTGCATTTATACTAGCCTACGCGCCATCATTTTACTCAAATTAATCAAGTGTCACAATGAACCTTCCCCAAGATGGCAGAATTCGCATTTTAGTTTTAAATAACAACAAGTATTCGGAATCTGTCCAAAAAATAGGCTACGATTTCCAACCTCTGAGTTTTTTTGAAGTGGAGGCCTCGCAGCCAGCCATATACAAAACGTTAAAATTTTTATTGCAATTTTGTGTGAAATAAAATGTTTATTTTTCTTGGCATCTATCAATAGGTAATTTATTTTATAATTTCACTGCCGCTTAGCTTATTGAAATTCACGAATGAGAAAATTTTTGGGTTTGGTGTTCATGTGCAAAACACAAATATAAAGCGAAACACAAAATCGTTACTTGAAAAAAAAATATTTGTCATAAATTCCATAGTAAGCAAAAAATTGTTTATCTTGTTAAGTTCTCACAATTTTTCAAATCTCTGGAATGTATGGAATTATACGACAAGCATTTTTTTTATTGAATGGAAATGTTTGATAAGCATTTTTGTCAACCCGGTTCATTGAGTCTGACTGTGCAATGTATAGATCTCTTGCATGGGCCTGCAAAAATACATCAAAATTAAGCGATGGAAATTGAAGACAAGCAACTTATCATTAAAGATAAGTTTTGTCTTTGGTTTTGCAATGAATAGCGTTGCGCGAGCAATGTGGTATTTTTGTGATTTTTTCTTGGTCGTGGTTTTTGGATTAAATAAAGCAACAAATGTTGTTGTCTGACGGGCTGTTTCGCTGTAAGAGCACCAACAGGTTTTACTCATGTAAAAAAAAAGTTTCTGGGAGATTATGACAAAGTTTTAGGATCCAAAAACAAGGTGAGTGCTGCAATAACAAATTCAGGGGAGATTTTGACAAGGTTTTTTGAGTCTAATTTTCATATGCGATTCCAGTTTCAATTGCATCTAAAAGTCAAAAACAGTACTATACTACAAAAGTTGCGGTAAATTTGCAAATGAAATTTTTTGCGTGCACTTATAGTTGTGCTACTTGTGTATTTCGTATTAATTATTCAAAGCAAAATTTGAACGGGACGGAAAATAAATGCAATTTATATTTAGAGACTGTAAGGACTTGATGAAACGTGATCAATCAAAGCTGAATAAAAAAAACTGTGATTCAAAAGCACTTGAATGAAATTGTCCAATCTTCGGCTAAAGTTCGCCTGAAAAAAAAATCGACTGATGCACGTCCGAATCGTTTTGACTTTTCGACAAAACTTATTTTCACTAAATATATATTTTAAAGTGTATGCTTCAATATGTATCCATAAGTGATAAACCTTCGTTGCCTTCAAAAAAATTCAACTAGTACCCGCATTCAGTTTCCAACGTTAATAATTTAAAATTGTTTTACTCCAGTCTTATTAAAAGTGAGAAAAAATATATTATACTCAATTATTAATTGATCAAAACTTCTCTTTTTCAAATAAATCAAAATTATTCTAAACTTTAAACGAGTGGAATAGGTTAATAGTCCATTTAGTTTTTGATACAATTTTTATTGATTATATTCAATTACATTTTTTGTGCAAAAAAATCCACTGTAGTTGATTATAATCAATTATATTCCCTCTTTTGGAAATTTTGTCTTCGGCTTTGCATCTGACTTGCTTTTATTTTGTATTTGTAATAGACGTTGGCTTATGATAACTTTAAAATAATAGTTTCAGCAGTTTTCCCATCCACTCCATCTTAAAACGTTCTTATTATCTATTTATTTTGAATTAGATTTGTTCCATGATGCTCAATTCTATTATTTTTAACTACCAAAAGAAGAGCACAATTTTTTAGTTTCATTATTTCTTTGGAAGAATTATTTTTCACCTACAGCGGGAATCTTTCAACCAACAATTTTATTTCGTGGTTTAATTATGTGCTCAAATTATCTCGTTTTTGTAAATTGTTTGTTGACAAAAACACATGATATAATTTAAGTGCGTAACATGAAGGGTCCTTATGAAAATTTTATTTCGTGGTCAAATTATGTGTGTGCTCAGATGAAACAAAGTGTGACAAGACATCTCGCTTTTGTAAAATGTTTGTTGGCAAAAACACATATGATATAATTAAAGTGCGTAATGTGTGACAAAATTGTGGAAAAATAAGAGGTTATAGTCGACTGTAATCGATTATTTTTTATTTAAAGAAATTTGTTTTCTTAATTATAACCAATGAAACTGATTTCAGGTAATAGGTAGAAAAGGCTACGCGAGAAAACGAAAAAGCGACAGATTTTAGTTCTATAAGTCTCCACCAGATGAACGGTCTAATAACTTAAATACATTTATTTGTTCTCCGTTTAATGAGACATCTGAAAACAAGCCGGGCTGTCTTTACGGTGTTCGCTTAATGGCTTAGCGCTAGAAAAAATATC
>NC_087066.1:8309651-8335366 GCF_963678635.1 Symsagittifera roscoffensis
TTTCGCCGTGCAATTGCTGCTGCCAGTTTTCTTTTAGACATATTTCATCAGTTTTTTTTCTGAGTTTCCATGATATGAAAGATACATCTCTGTAGATGAATCGTTTCCGTTTTAACGTTAAGTTTAATGCTCAGCGTTTATGCAAAGAATCTGCTTTTATGGAGAAAACAACAGACTTTTGTTGTTGTTGTTGCCCCTTACCAAACGCAGTTTAGTTAAATCATTTTTTCTGATACATAGTTGCTTTGTAGTTAAACCATTTGGTTTTTCTGGCTAATGATGATTTTGGTTTGTCTCCTTCCGGAGCAAGGAGGTACTGCGTAGAATGTGATTGGTTTGCAGAAGCAATTTTTGCCCGAAAGAGAACCGTTTAATCGTGTTGTCACGAATGCGGTCATCTTTTTCATTCCTGATTTTTTATATAGACTATTAAATGTTTTGACTCCAAAACAACCATTGTTTTTTTGTATAAAAACTTATGCAAATTTCTGATGACTTTTTTCAACAATAGTAGTTCAATTCATGTATTCAGATTGGAGTGTTTTCAATGTGAATATTGTTATGATGAGAAACTTGATTTTTTGTTCAGAAACTTTTTTCCATTTTTTGAGACAAATTTTGACTTATTTGAAACTTATGAAACGGCAAGTCTGTTGATTTGAAACATATTATAATTTATTTTTGATATTCCGTATTTATTATTTTTCCGACCATTGAAAATGGGGAAGAACTTTGTACTCAAGTGTTTTTCAGTTTTTTTTTTTGGTTTCTATTCAAACTAAGGTACCACATATAATCATCAGAATGCGTTGACTGATATGTCATAATAAAACCCTTGCAATAATTTTTCAAATAACTTCCCAGTGTCGAGAAAAACCGGTTCGATATTTTGAGTGTTAGACTAATTTCGAGCGACTAATTTTGAGCAATACTAGTTTTGAAAGCATAGTTTGGCAATTTGAAGAAGTCTGAAAAATATTTAAGCCAAAAAAAACCTGTCGAATATGCCAAATTTAGTAAGCTTCAACGTTGCTTAAAGTTCTCTTTTCACACCACGCACAAAAAATGACACTAATTTGACAAAAGAAACAACACTAGTTTTTATGAATGTGGTCGGAAATATATAACAAGAAAACCGGCTTGTTGTTCCGACCATTGGAACTGAGGAGGAACTTTGTATTCGGGTTTTTTCTTTTTGCTTTTCACGCAAAATCAGGCACCAAAAATAATCATCCGACTGGGTTGAATGATATATCATATTAAAACCCTTTCAATCGTGATTCGAACCACTTTTAAAAATTTCAAAATTTAAAAATTTCACAGTGTCCGATGATTATGTCAAAAAACCGGTTCGAAATTTTTGATTTTTGGTCTGATTAAAAAAATCATTAAAAATTTTTCTAGTCTTTTTTTTCTACAAAAGTTTGCCTATAAGACTATGACTGTCTAATATGCCTAAATTATGTTTATAAGTCAGATCCTTTTTATCACACACTAATTTGAAAAAATATTTCTAAGCCGTAGTTTTCTAAAGACAATCGTCGGAACATTCTGTCCTACTTGCCTAGTAACCAGCTATCCTTGTTATACATATGGTTTTTAGTTTTCAACAAAATGACGAACCTCCATATGTTTCATATTCATTAAAAAACTGATGTTAATGAGAATAAATGGAACCTGGGAACAAAAATAAGTTGTTGTGTCAAAAACTTCAAAGTTTTTGGAGAACATTGATGCGTAGCTAAAATATCAGAACCTTCCCTCTGCCCCCAAAAAATTTTGAAATCTTACAGCACATTTTTTTTTTAATTTTCATGAAAATTAGGGTATGGAATGCGAAAAAAATAACCGGCATTCTTAGACTTTTTACTTTATTAGAAGAATTTGTTTTGAAAATATATTCAAGCCGACACTTGAAAACATGCGTTTTTGTGTGAAAAAACACCTGAAAGTGTAACAACCATCAGTGTTTTTCAATTCTATTTAAAACAATATGTTGTACATATGGTAGGAGTAAAATTACATATAATGTAAAACTAGACTTTGTATGGCCGGCAAAAAACTAAAGTGTTTCATTGCAGCAAAAGATTAACTCATGACTTTCTTCATTACAACACGAATTATTAGCATTAAATTATCATAACCCTTAATTTTACAATCCTTTACACGCAAAACTTGTTCAAACAATGATGGCAAAAAAAGGTGTTCGAAGAAGTTTGCGAGTACAAAATTGTAAATTTTAAGATTGATAATTTTATGAGTCATTTTTATTACGGATTCCCATCACAGAAACTTAAAAGATGTTTTTTTTCTCAAATTAATCAGAAAGTCAGAACAATAACTAGAACAGTGTACTTAACAGAAGTAGGGACTGTAAAGCAGATCTCCCGTTTCCAGTTTGGCTCTTTCCCGGTTTGTTCTCTTCAGTTTTTTGGGTTGTTTCACTAATCCTCTGTTGCTCATTGGGGGGATCGAAAAGTTAGCCAGGAGGTTGTCGACACAAGTTCTCCCGGTTTGAATTCCAGGCACGTTCGGATCCCGGCAATACACCAACACAAGTCCCCATCCAAACACAATACACAACAGAACAAGGGAAACAGCCGACATGATAAATTTTACTTAATACGCTATTTGCCTCAAGAACAGCTAATATGTTTACCCGGAAAACTGTTTTGCCTAACAAGAAGTCAACTGAAAGAGCAATAAAAATTACTACATCGATCAGAAGTCATCAAAATCATTTACGAGTCAAAAAGTTTTGACATTTGACTTATTGATGTAACGCTGAACTTGTGGAACTATGTTTTTTGTTGGAAAAAATAGTAAAGTAAGAATTATTTTTGCGGGTATTGCAGAAATATCAAACGTTCTTTTTCATCAGTTCAGAGAATTCTTAAAGCTTCTTGGTTTTTGCAATTTTCTTTTGAAAACCAAAAAAAAGTAGCTGTACACTGGCAGTCGCAATCAATCAGTTTATAGCTACGCTAAAACTCCCTTTGCAAAGCCGTAATTGTTTCGACTCTTTTAAGTAATTTTAGTTTTTGTTCTAATATAATAGTTTTGGGCAACAATATTTTCAAAGACTGTAAGCTTTGAAATTTTGAACCAGCCCCAAAGTCATTATCACATGATAACTGTTATTACTTTCAGTCCATAAGCTTGCGGCAATACAATTTGGATTGTGTTTCGTCCAATTTGAAGTAAATAGGGCACCATGCATGAATTACGCCCACACCGGAATCTAATGATAAGTGCATTATTAGAATTCCGGTAAAAATCAAATAAAAAAATATAATTATATATATTTTTATATTTATACTTATATATATATATATATAAATAAATATAAACACATTTAAAATTGAACAAATTTTTAAATTAGTTTTTTTTTGCGTTTACTGCACTGCAGATTTTAAATCTGCATTGCAATAAATCTGCAGTGCAGTACCATTAGCGTACAAAAACAGTACCATCGTTGTATTGAGGTACCATAAGCAGGCTGCTGTACGATCGCTACTACAGTATGTTCTTCGGTTCCATTTAATTTTATAGTTTTGTTAACATCAACCACTAATATAGACATTGGATACAAGAAGACTTAGTATACATCCTTGCAGTTAATCAAACCTAACCAATTTGATGTTAACTATTGAACGTTAACCAACATGTTTTAGTTTCATACAATAGTCCTCGTAGCCGATAAGACTAAATAATTTCAGAAAAACAAAAATTATTCAAAAATAACTGCTACTGGTTTTCTTCAATGAACGTTACTATTAAATAATGGTTTCACGTGTGCATCGAAGTTTTTTCACGAATGGTTTCACGAAGTTTTTTCTTGTAAGATTTAAGCGTTCTCAACGATTTTTCTGATTGTTGAATTAAATATATCGATCAATAGTTTTATAGGTTGCTTGCTTCTCCATTTGGTAGATGACTTTTGTTTTTGCTACCTTTGCATTTTGGATAACTATGCAAAATAAAAATTTTTGAAGATGCTTTGAAGTTAGATTGCAGTACTCCATGAAACTTTAAAAAAAGTTCGTTTCTTTATAGTCTTGAATTTACTTTGAGAATTGTATTTTCTAATGTTTTACAAAGTCATGAAAATCGATTTGGAAGGATTCATTAACAGTCTCATCGACCTTTACATCTTATGTCTTATAACTCGCTCTTAGTTGGTGTAGAGTTTCACGCCCTTCTCCATTATCCCTTTTGTCGTATAAACAACTATAATGATCTGATATTAATGTTTTCGGGTTTTTATAATACTTTGTTTAATTTGAGAGAAAAACATGCAAGCAGGCCTCGTTTTGCTGTTTTCTTGTATTTTTGGGTATGTTTCCTGGCAGTTGAAGAATATTTCCCAGTAAAAGCATTTTTTCTTCTAAACTCTGAATCGTTTTGCTCAGAAGCCTAGCATTCAAATCACCGCGAACAATATGACGAGTGTCATGTTTCAAAGTGAATGTCTCAAAATGGGCGGTTAAAATATCAAAAAGTCGGCTGTTGCCAGTAGTTGGTGGGATGTACACCGTGAAGAGCATGCGAATTCTCCTTTTTCAAAAATCTTATCACTCTTTGAATGTTATCCCAAATGTTACCATGATGTCTTTATGATCGTTGTCCTGTTTGATATAAATACCAACTCCGATACTCGTTTCTTTCTACTGTTTTTCACATTGCAATTGTACTCAAAAGTATTAGCACTGAAGTTTCTGCCCAGTAGATCGCAATGGATTTAGTTTTTGATTGATCAAACAATTCTAAAAGTTTTTTTTACGGTTTTTGCTAAGAATTAACCAAAATAATTTTGAAAATAAAAAAAAATTACAAACCAAAACCAAGCTGATTAAATAAAAAAACGCAAAAAATTACTGCTGATTACTAGTCCCAGACACATATTTTTATCCAGAAGAAATCCCAAACAATCGTGAAAGAAATGACAAAAATGATTATTCAGGAAAACAACTCTGGTTTTTAGACGTATGCTTTCGAATCACAATGCCGTACAAAAACTGCTGGAAATCACAAACTTGCAGAGTTATTTTTTTTAGGTTTTAATAGTGAACATTATACAAGAGACATAGGTTCCATCATCAGAAAATTGGTTGCTCAAAAAATTACAAGCTCGATAAGTGGAATTTTTTAGAACACAACTATGTTTTTTGAATACAACGAAGTGAAAATTTTTTTAGAATACAAATGTACAACTTTGTTTGATGGTTTGATTGGAGAAACAAAAAGTAAAATCATTACTTTGTTAAACAGTCATCACAAACGTCATTTAAACATATTACTTTTTGTCATTTTTACTATCTTTGACATTTTCATCTCTACTGAGTCCAATAAAAAACTCTCTAACAAATTGCGAACAATCAAAAAGACAGTTTTTTAGTTTTTCATTTTGACTAAGACGTTTTTGCTCTCGGTCGATATTTTTGAAGCCCATCCTTTAATCAGAAAAACGCTTTGTTGTTCTGCTTGGCGTTACCTTGGGGTTTTCATGGTAGAGCTGCAGTTTTTGCTAATTGAGAAAAGAATTTTCAATTTCTGTTTGATTTTCAAATTTTTATGAGCTTTCATTCTTTTAAATTTTTTTTGTCAACAGCTGCATTTTAAAATAAACGATATCCAATGCTTTTTTGTCTATTTGTAATAGTTTTTTTGATATGTGTTTTCAAGTTAGCTGTTAGCTTGCAGTACCACATGAAACTTCACAAAAGCTTCATATTCTTAATTTTCAAGAATTTTGTTTCAAAATGATCTTACAATAAATTTACAAATCCGTGGAAGTTGTTTTGGATGGGTTCACTAACAGTTTCAAGGAAAAGAGCATCAAAAATCTTATACCATGCGTACCTAGCATATTTAGCATACTTGTTTGAATTGGGAGAACAACTTCCGAGCAGGTCTCGTTTTTGCTGTTTCTTTTATAGTTTTGACTAAGTTTTTAATTTGTAGAATAGTTCTCAGTAAAGGCGTTTTAATCAGTTTTTACTAATTTTGTTTCTATTGTGTTTGCTAAGAATTGTTTTGTTGTAATATTGAATTTTTTGACTGTTCTTTGCTTTCAAAATTAAAAAAACCGCTGAAAATCATTCCCAGACTCATATATCTATCGAGAACAATTGGAAATTAATCTTGAAAGAAATACCGAAAACAATTGTTCAGAAAAAAATATGCTTTACAGACAGATGCTTGCAAATCACAGTATCGTTCAAAATCAACTTCAAACCACAAGCATGCTATTTTTTTATTTTTTGTTATTTTTTGCAGTTATTTTAAACAGTTATTTTAAACAGTTATTTTTGTTTAGATTTTAGTATGAAAGAACAAAAAAAAGTAACATCAGTTCCAACATCAGACAATTGTTTGAGAAAGTGCAATTTTTCCAGAAATAATTGAAAATTAACAGGCTTGCGAAGTAGAGTATCTTAAATTTAAAAAACCAAAAAAATCGAAGCACTGGATTGATTTGAGAACAAAGAATAAAATCATTGTTTATATCAAAAAACTTTTCGATTAACTGCATTTTTTCCAAGTGTTTTAGGGCGTTTTCGTAATTGACTACCAGTAAATATGTAGCAATTCCGTCTGACTTCACTAACACAGAAACTATTACTCTTAACAATAGACAATAACATTTTTAGTGGCCTTATTTTTGATTCTTAAGGTAGCCGTTTCTAAGAAAAATAGATTTTTTTTCTGGCTGGATTTACAAACTTACTTTTCTTGCTGGGTTTTCGAAGCTGCTTTCGGCTGCGATACAATGTATTTTTTTCAGAGAACACGACGAACTTGCAAATCACACTCGGTAAAATGTGTCACGTTTTTATCTAGTCTTACTAAACTTCTGCTACAAAATTTTTTTGAGAAACGAGCAAAGTTTTTTTATTATGACATCAGCCACTCTGCGAATTTTGAACGGCGGATTCAGTTTGATGGACGAATTAATATTCGTGTAATGGTTTTGAGCTCTCATTCTTTCAATAAAATCAAAATGACTTTCTTTTTAGTGCTGAACCCTTTCTTTCATTGATTTAATTTCCTTTTCGAGTGCATTGCTCCATTAATTTGCTCACGTTTTCATAGTTATTAGCTTTTCTCAATGAGAGTACGCTTTTGCTCCACAGTAGAATGCAACAGTAGATTAATGTCTATTTGAGACGAACAAAAATGAGCAACCTTGACATTACTTTGAAACAAAAAAGAACAAAGAAAAAATTGAAACAAAGTAATTTGGGATTGAACTCGAATAATTAAATTGCTCAAGCATATTAATCAAACGATATATTCATTTCAGGAAAATATGTTTTTTTTTAAAACAGGACAGTTTTTTATTCTGCTATTGCTTTTTTTGTGAAATTGTGTTCAAAATTATTCAGTTTTTATACTCAACAGTTTTTAAGCGACAGGAATAAGTTCTTTAACTGTTTCAATTTGTCAAGATCAACCCAATGCGCAGCTCAAAATTTTTAAGATTGGGATCTTGAAAGTTTTTGATTCTTTTAAATTATTTTATATTCGACGTGCAGGTTTTTTGTTTGGAATTTCAAAAGTTTTCGTTGCCTTCACAAATTGAACAACCTTACACTTGTTAAAATAAGATGCAATTTTGGCGGGTTAAATTAAAATGTAAGCCAGTCTTCGAGTTTCTATCTTTGCAATTGATTCATAACTATTGGCCATATTTTAATTTTTCTTTTACCTACTTTATCCATCTAATGTTTGTCCCCCCACTACACAAGCACAGGTTGCACAATGTATTGACATATTAGTATCGAGTTTGCCATTACCGCGAGTAAATTTGGGAAGGTTTTATGTCGCAAGAATTTTAAATGGATTTTAATTGGTTCAATTTGTTCAAGTTGTAAAATTGTAACTACGCTTATTATCAGTGAAATTATTTTATGACATAATTCATTGCCATCAATTTTTCATCTATCAATCTTAAATAATTTCTGAAAGATTGCATTAGCTAGCCAAGCGTTATGGCTATAATAACAATCTTGAAATGGCTAAGAAAACTACTAAAACATGATTTTCAACTCAAACTGTCGATGTTTTTGCTCGAATATAATTTCCTTAAAACTATTAGTTCGAACGCTGAAATTGAATTGAAAAACTTCTCCAAGCATCTCCTTTAGTCATCGTTGTCGCGTGTTCAGCTTAAAGTCTCCGAGTGTCAGAGCATCCTTTTGTTGGTGCAGATTGTCCAACAGATCTAAATAGCCAAATTACAAAAATTTTAGTTCCACAATTCATTTGCAAACGCTACTTTCCGAGGCCGAGGTGGCTCAAGAACAGCAATTTTGCATTTTTTGTCATATCTTGAAAAATCTTGAAGAATTTTTTTTTGAAAACCTGGCAAGATATCGTGTCAAAAAATTTGAAGATCGGTAAAAACAAAGATTGCAAATAATCTTGAAGATATAACAAGTTTTTTTAAATCTGGGGTTGCTAGCGCTTCAAAAACAAAAATTGAAATATGTAAATTCTATGATTTGCTAATTATGAACAATAAAATGAAAATAATCTGAGGAAAAATTGCATCTAAAAATAGTGAAAAAGAAATATGTATATTTTAGTTTTTATGGTCTAAAATGCCAACAATATAATCAATACTATAGTTTCCTCGGACAACAAAATGAAATAAAAAACAGTTTAAATTTTAAATAAAATCCTTTAAACTTGTTATTTTTATTCTTTATTTTCGGTTTGGAACGTCCAACTATTTGCAAAAATTTTTGCACTTACAAAATTAGTAATGCAGACAATTCGAAAAACGAGTGCACGGCCAACTTGGCTTCGAAATCTAAATTTTCTCAAATTGCAAAATGACGATTCTAATCTAAGTCCCTCCTCCTTTCAACGTAGGTTTTTTTTGGTCAATTGTATTCATAATAAAGATCAAAAACTCCATTTATGTAAGTTTTTGGCCGAAATAATTGAATTTTTGGCACGCATTACCGCCCAAAAAGCCTACCCAGATACATAAACACATAAATATGAAAGTTACTTTTATTTAGATATAAGCATGAAGTAAAAAAAAAGATACATCAACGCCACCATCAGACAGTTTTTTGAGAAGTCGCAACCTTTCTCGGAGTTTTTTTTAGGTGATAACTTAAAAATTTTATACACTGGTTTGATTTGAGAACTAGGAGTAAAAACGATATTTTTTAAATTTTTTCAAAAATACCACTTACTTCGTATCGCTTTTGAGTCAATTATATTGCCTTTAACATTTTCATTTCTATTGATTTCAACAAATAATTCTTTTATAAGATGCGAACAAACAAAAAGCCAACAATGCCCACCTACCCAATTAAATGAGTTCACACTTTTTAGATTTGAAACGCTGACCATGGCGTTCCTTGCTCTTGGTCGATACTTTGTTGCTTCGGAATTACCCCTCTCTCTTTTGCTCATTTTTTCAAAGTATTAGTTTTACTCACTGATACCAAGCTGCAGCGAGGTATCAGTGAGTAAAACTAATAACTATGAAAAAATTAGCAAAATTATGAGTTCTGCACTTGAAATGGAAAATAAACCATGGAAAGAACGGCTGAAACACTTAGAAGAAAGTCAATTTAATTTCATGCGAATTTAAAATCCCAAAAACGTTACACGAGTATAACTTCGCTCATCAAACTACATTTTCCATTTGCGCAGAATGACTAATTCATGATTATAAAGAAATTCAAACAAAATTCACGATTAAAAAGAAGATCTATCAGGAGAAAGACTCAATGTAACGCGAAACAAAAAGTATAATACCACAGTAGAATAAAGTCCATTTGAGACGAACAGAAATCAGCGACCATGGCATCTTTTTTGGAAAAAAAATAAACCAAAATGGTTTAGGATTGAACTAATTAAATTGCTCAGGTATATCAAATCAAATGATAAATTCAGTTCAGGAATTCATTTTATCTGAAACATAAAATTTTTTTGTTCTGGTACTGCTTTTATTTTTTTAAATTTTTGCTTAAAGTGATAGAGCTTTGATACAGTTTTTTAAACGACCGCAATAAGCTTTTGAAACGTTTCATTTCATCAAGGTCAACCGACTGCTAAGTTCAAAGTTTTTAAGATTGGGATCTTGAAACTTTTTGATTCTTTTAAAATAATTTATATTCGACTTGCAGGTGTTTTGTTTGAAATTTCAAAAGTTTTCGTTGCCTTCATAAATTGAACAACATTGCACTCGTTGAAATAACATGCAATTTGGGCGTGTTAAATTAAAATGTAAGCCAGTCTTCGAGTTTCTATCTTTGCAATTGATTCATAACTATTGGCCACATTTTAAGTTTTCTTTTACCTATTTTATCCATCTAATGTTTGTCCCCCCACTACACAAGCACAGGTTGCACAATGTATTGACATATTAGTATCGAGTTTACTATTACCGCGAGTAAAACTGGGAAGGTTTTAAGCCGCAAGAATTTTAAATGGATTTTAATTGGTTCGGTTTTTTCACGTTTAAGTTCTTACACTGTCGTATCGTAATTACATTGATTCTCAGTGAAACTGTTGTACGACATATAACTCATTGCAATCAATTTTTCGTCTAACTCAAGTGCGGATGTGTTAGCATCTTAATATTTTCTGAAAGATTGCATTAGCTAGCGAAGCGTTATGGTTATAGTGACAATCTTCAAAGGTTAGGAAAATTACTACAAACGTATGTAAGTGAATTATGATTTGGTTTTCAACTCAAACTATAGATGTCTTTGCTTGAATATAATTTCCTTAAAACTTTTATTTAGAATGTTGAAATTTAACTGAAAAACTTCTCCAAGCATCTACTTTAGCCATCGTTGTCGTGTGTTCAGCTTAGAGTCTCCGAGTGTCAGCGTGTCCTTTTGTTTGTGTTGTTTGTCCGACAGATCTAAAATGCCAGATCAAAAAATTTTATTTCAACAATTTATTCGCAAAGGTGGCTCAAGAACAGCAATTTTGCATTTTTTGTCAAATCTTGAAAAGTCTTGAAGGATTTTTTTGAAAACCTGGCAAGATATCGTGTTTTGTTTTTTATTAAAGTTATTTTTAAATAAAATCCATTTAACATGTTTTTTTATTCTTTATTTTCGGTTTGCAACGTGCTAAAACTTGCAAAAATTTTTGCACTTGAAAAATTAGTAATATAGACACTTCGAAAAACAAGTGCACGGCCAACTTGGCTTCGAAATCTAATTTTTCTCAAATTGCAAAATGACGTTCTAATCTAAGTCCCTCTTCGGGTCAATTACGTAGGTTCTTTTTGGTCAATTACTTTTATAATAGAAATCGAAAAAACCATTTATGGAAGATTTTGGCCATAGTTTATGAAAGATTTTGTTCTAAATTTTCAGCACGTATTAGCCCCCGAAATGGGTATGTACACACGTAAATACACGCCCAGATACATAATCACATAAATATGAAAATATTCCTCTCTATAAACATTCTTAAAAAGTTAGGTCAAAAATGCCAGCCAATTTTAAGCATTTTTCAGAAGGCTTTGATAAAAAAACTGTAATTTTTCAACACGCGCTGCCTTTCACATGGAAAACATACATACACAAAAACAAATATTCATAAATACCTACAAACTTTGTACCCTTTCAATTTTCACCTCACCCCTACCCCTATTTCTTTTCAATTAGATAACAAAGTGTTATAGTATCTAAATTAGTTCATGCTTCGATTCCAGTTCCATTTCTAGTTGTGCTATTTAATTCATTTATCTGTCTGGCGCTAACTAGTATTTAACCTTCGGAGTTTGTCTGTCACCTTCGGTTGACCGCTAATTTATTGTCTCCGACTAACTTTCTAACACACGGTTACTTATCTCACTGGATTAATTCAAACTATCGAAACCGTATTTTCACAAAAGCAACAAAACTGAATAACATAAAATGAGTAACGAAAATCAAAATTGCAAAGAAAAAAAGGGAAATTGGATAGCATATAACGAACTTTAGTTTCAGAGGTGCAAGCAACTTAAAATTTAATGCTTTTTTAATTGAAAACAATATATTTTTTCTCTAATTGATTAAAATTTATTGTTTTTCACTTTTATAGACACTGACAGTGAAATCAAATATAACAGATTTTTATCCATGGAACGCTATTGCGACGCTAAAATATTGCGACCAACTTCATTTGTTTTCAGACCGTTTCACCCAAAATTGGATAATTTCCGACCATCAAGATTAAACTGTGTTATTTTCAAGCTTTGAATATCGAGGAGATTTGTCCGTGACCAGCGAGACCCTTGTGAGCTCATAGATTCCATGTCCGCGAGAAAAGTAAATTCAAAAAAATGAGTTTGAAAGAGTGCATTGAAGATTTAGAAGATGATGTCGACTCAATTTCTAAGAATTCAAAAAAAACAACAAATTGATTTGAAATAATTTTTGGGTTGATATTTGACCACTTTGCCTATCTTTATACTTAATAGCGGAAGAGTGATACGGTTTAATCAGCTCCTAGATAATCTTCTGTTCGGTTAACAACAAGAAAGGAAACATCGGTTATCGAGAAACAAAAAATATCGTTCAAACTTGGGGATGTAAGGTTTTTCCATGCTAGGAATTGTTTGGATGGAGCAGCAACTCTTCCACGCCTAAGGAGGGTGCAGCAGTAGTCTGGGAGGAGCAAGATTTTTCTCCTAGTCTTTATAGCTAGCTCAATTAAAAAAATTTTTCCCAAATGAAAAAACATTTAGAATTGCCAAAGCTTGAAGCCGTTTTCAGAATAGCAACCCCTGGACAAAACCTGGAACAAAAATAGGAAAAAGAGGGCCCGATGAAATCACAGATATTTTTAAAACCATGACGCGGTATATATCTGGCTGTGATAAATTTTAATACCTACATTAGACTTGGCACAAAAACATTTGGTCAATTCGAAAGAATAATCGCAAAAGTACAGCAAGAAGCATGACAAAAAGGATAAAAAAAGTTCAAGAAAGGACAAAGAAAGAAAAAGTTTATGAAGTATTTCATTCATAGCATGGAAAAAAAATCCAGTTTAATCTTGACAAAGAAAAATTAAGTGCGAAGAGAGATTTGCTCTTCCAAGTCTAGCAAAACTCTGGCTATTCAAATCTACAAATCAAATTTTTTTCAATGTCAAAAACGTTGTCTTAGTGGAAATTTTAATACCTGCGTTAGACTTGGCACAAAAACAACTAGGTCATTTTGAAAGAATAATAGCAAAAGTACAGCAAGAAGCATGACAAAAAGGATGAAAAAGTTCAAGAAAGGACAAAAAAAAGTTTATGAAGTATTTCATTCATAGCATGGAAAAAATCCAGTTTAATCTTGACAAAGAAAAATTAAGTGCGAAGAGAGATTTGCTCTTCCAAGTCTAACAAAACTATGACTATTCAAATCTACAAACCAAATTTTTTTCAATGTCAAAAATGTTGTCACAGTAAAAATTGTTTGAAAGACTTGGCTGATGGACTTTTTTATTGTACTCAATAAAAAATCATCGATTGTTAGCTACTCAATCTTAGGACTGTTGCCAGCCTTTTTTAACCCTACAATGTTTCAAGGTTTGTCAATACAATTTGATGCCGATAACCGGAAATCCGATATAACCACTTCAGAAAAACGGAAGATAATTGAATGTTGTGATCCTGAAAAGATGCTACTATCACTTCTTTCACTCTCAAGAAGCTAAACCATCTTTTACTGAACGTGATGTGCCGCGAGAAAACATGTAAAAACAATAGAAGAGATGGAGCCTCAAAAAATTATTCAAAATCGACAAAATCTGGGCCTGTTAGTTGAAGGAAAGCTTCCAATTCCACCAGAAAAACTTTTTTGTGTAAAAATTTTCTATTAGCAATAATTATAAGTGAGTCTTTTTTTGGTTACGTTCAGTGTTACAAAAGAAGTAGGTTCAAAAGAATTGATTGACTGCATTCATTATTGAAAAACAATTAAAAATGATCAAAACAATTGTATATCGAGAACCAGTTTTATAAGACTTGTAAAAATACTGCTATCTGGCTTCCCACTCAAAACAAATTAACGATCACTACCCTTTTCAGGTTTTTTATATTGGTTTTTGCTGCATGCCCTTACTTGAACGTTTTTGTACAACATTCTCTTCAAAAATGCTTCATCACTTTCTTCGAGTCAGTGTTTGATAGCAGCGGAGAAAGGAATAAAATAAATATTGTTGCAATGCAAAACAAGAGTATAGAATAAAACAAGTATAGATGCATATAAAATAAGCACAGTTGGCCGAGTGGCCTAAGCTAACGCCGATTATATAGGTTAACAGTTGACGTAAGTTCGAGTCCCCCACCTGCCCATGTATTAATATACTAAAAACGGGGGTTACATCCTATTTTAACTGTTTTTTGGTTCTATTTCGGTTCAGCCTTGATTAAGGTTGACCGCCAAAAAGAGCAATTTGTCTCAAGGACATTACCGACCGGTTCTTGTGGCTAGCTTGCGCCGATTTGTACCAAAAACTGACAGATGCTAAAAATGTTGTATGATGTCCTGATCAATAGAAAAATACCGAAATTTATCTATTGCCTGAGTTATTTACCGATAAATATCTCTTATTAATTTACGAATTTGGATGCAATTATTTTCGTTTGGAGATTAGCGAGCACATTTTGGCGCCCCACAAGGGACACGAAGTCCGAAGTTATTCAAGAAACCTACACACGACAAAGTAGACACAAGGGACCGTTACTCTATTAACGAGGGGAGTCACGAAGTCGGTCTCCAGCAACACAAGAGATACGATTAATATTCGAGTCAAATAGCAGAGAACTCAGTGAACAGGCAGGGGATAAAATTGACTGCGTTTGATGGCATCCCGGTGATTTTATTTGACGAAGGTAAACGAATACGAACATCTTCCCAGAATTCTCTGTCAGCGACCATAGGGAAATTCCATTCCCTGCCCCCCACAATACAAAGTGTTCAAATTTCATAAACAGACGAGTGAGGAGAGCGTTGTTCGATTCCAGTCGATAGCAATCACGAACGATATTATATAATGGCGATGACAGCTAAGCTGCTCAATTCCTCGCCCAACTTCAATGCAGCTATTGTTCACAAGAAAAGCGACTACCGCAGTCTGAGCTTTGAAACTGAGGCCTATATACAGTTATCTGGAATTGCTTGAACGGAGATCTATTTTTCTACAGGTATCCTGAATTGAGGAAACGGAGGCCTTTAAACAGGTGTCGTGTATTGAAAGTCGGTTTCTGCAGCTGCCGAATCAAAGCCAGATTCTTGGTCGTGTAAAGGGTTAAACAACAGTACTGCCAATGACTGAAGTCCACCGGTGACCGCCCAATCTCCTCCAAAACTGTAAGAAGGTTCCAAAACTTTTTCAAAAACCTTTCCATTCGTGCTATAAAATAATATACGATGTACTATATGCTAAAAAACTTTCCGCAAGCTAGCAACCGGTAATTTTTCTCATTACCCAAAATTTTTGGACAGTTCCGTTGAACTGAAATATCTTACAGTCGGTACATAGACAAACTGACTTGACATTTTTTCTCGATACCAAAAATTTTTGGATATATGTGAACGGAATATTAATCAGTGAAATCGGAACATAGACAAGAGGTACTGGACTAATTTTTTGGATTGGTTTATGACTCGAACCTGCTGACCAAAATTTTCTAAAAATTTTTGTATAAAAAGTTAAAAAATTGCCAAAAAATCCCCAAAACGTCTCCAGATTTCTGCGAAACTGTGCTGTAAGATGACACCAACCTTATGTTAAGTGGTCTGGTAGCGAAATATCAGGCAAATTAAGTTGAGTTTTTTCATCCTCAGGTTTCTTCCGCGTGTGTTGTTGGAACTTAACCAATTTGCCTGATCCCCCACCCACCATTGGTGAAACTGAAAGCCAGTTCGCTTCGAGTAAAACAAAGCCGTTTCAGCCCGTCAGATTATTGACTTCGTTGCGTGACAGTAAAGTTAAGTGGTCAGGTACGGTGATATTAAGTGAGTTAAGTTGAATTCTTTCATCCTCAGGTTTACTCCGTGTGTGTTGTTGGAGTTCAACCGACCTACTTAATTTTCCAACCCCATTGGTACTTAAGCGTAACGAAGCCGTCGCATAGGTCCCCTAAGTGTATGGTAATCATTCTAGGAGCTAGTTTTTTGGATCACGCGCTCCGAAAACTTCCCGCTCCGTCCCAGAAGCGCGTCAAAGATACTTGCTTTACAAAGCCAGGTTTAAGTTTGAACTTTAACGCTAGGGACTCTCAGAAAACGATACAGTACTACCTTCATCACTACTTGTCGCACCGTAACGACATTGTAATTTGGCACGACGCCATTAATAACTCGATAAGTAGGCACCGCAGCAACAACAACCGCAAGCTGAGTAGTGAGCAACTTGTCAATTTGTTATTAAGGTATAGGACAAACATTTGTGCGATCGTATACTGTAGACGGAACGGAACCGAGGATATAGAGGAAAGTTTAGGTTCAACAGGTATTCTCGTTCTCAACGTCGTTAAAGACTTTATCTCTAAGCGTAAGGCTAAGGACCAGGTACTAATTGAGAAGTACAAAGAGCTTCACCAGCCTCCTTCCCTTGAGTTAAAGACTCTCCTCCTTCTAAGGCGTTATAGCGCTAATCTTAACATCCTTAAGACACGTAAGAAGCGAAACCGCTTACCCCTCAAAGCTCGGAAAGCTATAAGAAATAGGCTTCAGGTAGAAGCTTTGAGACGTCAAGTTCCCCCGTCTTGTAAGCTAATGTTGATTTACTAATGCAAATTTAATTACGTACCAAAACAGTATCTCATTTTATTGATTGGTTTCTATAAGTGAGCATCCGTAGAATATTGTCAATTTGTGAAAAACATGGACGAAAAATTCCAAAGTAAGATACGCAAGTTATTCGAAACCCGTCTAAATCTAGAAAATGAGCTGCTTAAAGGTCACTCATTATTACTTGAGTACATTGAGAATAATAGTCGCACTACAAAAATTGATAATGCTGTTTACAAATGTAAAATTGCGTTGGAAAAAGCTGTCGACGTCAATGAGCAATTAATTAGGTTAGCGGGAAAAACGGAAAATCCTGAAAAAATTATTGCTCAGCAAGACCTTTGGCTTAAGAAAGTAACCGAAATGAACGATAAAGTAATGCACGAAGCTCAGAGTTACAAGATGAGCCTTGAACCTTCGTCATTTCCAGCAGCCGGCATTACAGGGAGCAAGGGATCTTTACAACAAACTAGGTCTGAGACATCCTCACGCTCGCACAAAACAAGTGATTCAGCAGCACGAGTATCTGAAAACAGGTCTAAGGTCTCTAATAAGTCTAAGGATAGTAGAAAGCTTGACTCACATAAGTCTGATAAATCTGCTTCCACTCGTCATACGTCGACTGTTCGCACTATGTCATCAAGTGAGAAACGGCATGAGTTAGCTTTAGTAAAACGACGCCATGAGGAGCTGGAAAGGCAGTATCAAGTATCTTTAAGACTTAAAGAGCAAGAGAACCGTCTTAAGTTCGAACAAAGTCAGCTGGAACTAGAGCAATTGGCTGAAAATCATAAAAAGCAACTAATTGAAATGGAATTGAAAGCGTTTGAACTTGAGGACAGTTCATCTGAGGTTAGCGAGAAGGTAGCGGAAAGTAACTTAACAGGAGTAAGTCAACCTATTTCAAAGGTAGCAACCGATCGAACTAATGATTGGGTAGACTCTGTTAGTTCACAAGCACCTCCCGACGTTGCTAGTGCGCCAGGTTTGCAGGCCTTCACTCATGTACCCATTTCGTCAGGACCGACGACTTCCGCCCTCCTTGCTCATGCAATTCACACCAGTAATAGTCATAACCATGAGCACACAGCATTGAGTGACCCTGGAATCCATAGTTATGGACATCGGGCTATGCCTCGATTTGGCAGTGCAAGCCTTTTGCCATTGCAAGCTTCTGTTTCATTCCCAGCCTCTGTTCCATTCCCAGTTAACAATATGCATTCTAGTGCACACGTGTTACCAACACCGTCGGCTGTTCCTTTACAGACCATGAGTTCAAGCATAACTAATGGTAGTTTTGCCATCGCGCAACCGGAATCATTACCTGTCCCAATGTTACCGGCCCAACCCGGTTCTGGTTTTGTTTCTTTGTCGCCTGCATTTGCTGGTGGTGGCTTCTCATCTTCTGGAGTAAACCCAACGCCGGTTTTCTTTTCGGCACCTAATTGCCATGCAGCGCCAGTCCAGACGCCACATAATCTTCCCTTTGTTCCGCATACTGTGTCACCTAATATCAACGATTACTACACAAGTGATGCAAACTTATGGCGATTGGCAGCTACAACTCCAATCGTCACGCCTGCTCAGTGTTGTAATGCTGGAAACATTTTTTCTAATGTGACAACTATTGTCCCATCGTGTAACACCGCCGCTCCGTATACTAGTGGTGGGACTGTGTATTTTAATACTCCCCCAGTTCATCCACAACATGTTCCTCATTTTGTCAATCAAACTAATACTGGTTATCAGCCAGTCAACGAAGACTACGCACCGTCTCCCGCTTATCCGAACCAAGGTTGTTCATCGGATCGACCTCTCTCCGCTCGTGAATTGGCGGAATTATTAATGCATAGCCGCAAAGATCATCTTCCTGAATGGAAGTTAGCCCAGTTTGACGGCAACCCGTTAAACTGGCACGAATGGTTTGGTCAGTTTAAGTCCACCGTTGATTCCGCTGTTCTCACCGATGATACGAAATTGACATACTTAAAAACGCTCGTCACAGGCAAAGCAAAAACCGCAATTGGGGAGTTTAGTTATAGTGGCGTTATGTACAAGGATGCACTGGCCACCTTGCAACGGAAGTTTGGGCAACCACATGCCATTGTTGGTGCGCATCTTGATAAGCTGAATACTTTTCCTCCACTTAAGATGCACAATTCGGAAAATGTCATTAGTTTCTCCTCTGCCATATCTGGCCTCGTAGCAGTTTTCAAATCATTGTCTTTCAACGATGATCTAAAGAGTGTTAACCTGTTAAACCAAGCTGTTAGTAAACTTCCGCCTAACCTCAAGGAGGCTTGGTCAATGCATACTGTTAGACATAATTGGCAGCGACCAACACTCTTAGACTTTAACAACTGGTTGAAAGAAAAGGCCGAGGGGCATGAAAGATTACGTTTACTCAACTCTAAGGCAAAAAACGAGGAACCAGTTAAACCAAAAACAACCAAAGTTTTTGCAGCCAATAGCCAGGTAAGTAGTAAGGCTCAGGATAAGTCTAAGTTTCCGCCGTGCGTTTTGTGTAAGGGTAGTCATGCATTGTGGAATTGTGCTGTTTTTAAGGAAAAGAATGCTACTCAGCGAGCAAAATACGTAGCTGAACAGAAACTTTGCTTCGCTTGCCTCAATGGCAATCATAGTTTCCGGCAATGTCCTAGAGCAAAAAAGTGCCCGAAGCCAGAGTGTGATAGCACACATAATGTCTTGCTCCATGGAGCCGAAAGAATATTTCCTCGGAAGGAAAATTCAAATGTCTCGAATAAGGCTGGAACAAACAAATCCAAGGAGAATACAAACACTTCCACCCATGCCGCTGTTAGTGATGTACATGACATTGAATCTTCTAAAGGGTTGTTGCCAATTGCAACACTTGGTGTATCCTCGGATGTAACCAGTCTCCTGACGTTGGTTCTTTGTGATAGTGCATCGACTCACTCCTGGGTGTCTTCGTCACTCGTAAACCGTCTCGGCTTAGTAGGGGAGCCCGTTAACTTGTCAATTAGTGGTTTCAATTCGACCACCGTTGTTGAGACTCAGAGGGTCAAGTTTACAGTTTCCTCCGAGCCGAATAATAGTGATTTCGTATTTTCTTTCTGTGCATATGTTAAAGACAACATTCGGATTGGTTCCGAATTAATCAATATTGCTGATTTGCAGAATAAATATCCACAATTAGCACCTATTAAGCCCATTCAATATACTTATGAGGACGTTGAAGTTATTATCGGACAAGACTACTACCATGCCGTTAGACCCATTGAGTTCATCTTGGGAGATGATAAAAACTCACCGTGTTCCGTTCGCCTACCGATAGGTTGGGTCTTAAGTGGTCCGTTGCCGCCGTCCGGTAATTCTACTTCTTCGTGTTTCAAGTGTGTTGTTGAAGATTCTTCTCTGACCGACCAGATAAAATCCTGGTACGAGTTGGAATCGTATGGTGCTTTCAAACAAGTCGATGCCCGTTCCGCCGCGGATAAACATGCTTTATCCATCCTCAATTCTGAAACCGTTCACAATGGCGAAAGATACATTGTGCCTATGCTTTGGATTGATAGTAATGTCAGTCTACCAAACAATTATTACTCGTCACTCGCCCAATTTAAATCATTGGAGAGAAGGTTAAGTAAAGACCCTGAGCTGCGCGAAAGATATGCAGAAACAATTAGACAGGACATTAGGAAAGGCTATGTCGTTACCGTCGAACCGCATGATCCACGTAAGCGTTCCGATCGCGAGTGGTATCTTCCGCACCATCCCGTCGTAAATCCGAACAAGCCGGGTAAGGTGCGCCGAGTCCTTAATGGGGCTTCTAAGTTTCACGGCACATCCTTAAATAAGTCCTTATTGGTGGGTCTTGACCTACTCCAAAATTTAATTTTTGTGCTTTTGCGATTCCGTCAACATAAGTACGCCGTCTCCGCGGATATAGAGGGTATGTTCCTCCAGGTAGGAGTCCTTGCCCGCGATCAAATGTCGCTCCGTTTTTTGTGGCGGGAGGATACCACTTCCGATGTGGTAGTTCATCAGTACACTCGCCATATATTCGGCGCACGGGATTCGCCTACGTGCGCCAATTTCGCGTTGCGAAAAACAGCAACTGATAATATGTCCACATACCCTGAGGCCGCCTTAGTCGTAAATGAAAAATTTTACATGGACGATTACTTGGATTCATTCGAGAACGTTACCCAAGCAATTAAAACTAGTCGCGATTTGGTTTCCTTACTAAAATTAGGAGGATTTAATTTGACTAAATTTGTCAGTAATGCTGATGAAATCACTTCAGCAATGAACCCCGAGGAATCCGAAACCTCATCTCCACCCATCAAGGAAATATGTAACGGTGCCGAACAATCATCACACGTCTTAGGTCTTAAGTGGGACCATGTGAAAGACACATTGGTTGTTAGCAGAGGCGTGGATCGTCCTCTCGATAAAGCAATAACTCAACGAACCGTCTTGAGTTTCGTATCTTCTGTGTTTGACCCTGTTGGGTTAGTAGCTCCATACACTGTTAGGGCCCGTCTTTTACTGAAAGATATTTGGAAAATCAGTGGTCAAAGTTGGGACGACGAATTGCCAGAAGACATAAGAGATAAGTTTCTCGAGTGGCACTCCGGTCTCCCTCTCTTAGGGCAATTGACTATTCCCCGTTGTTACTTCACAGAGCCTGTTGATCAAATTGAGCTCCACATGTTCGGTGATAGCTCGCAGGACGTTTTCTGTGCTGTTGGATTTTTGCGTGCGCGACTCGCGAGCTCGCATAAAACTCAAATATCCTTCATCTTTGGTAAAGCTCGCGTTGCGCCCATGAAAGCGCTATCTATACCGAAGCTAGAGCTTCAAGCTGCTCTGCTCGCCACACGACTAAAAGATGATATACTGACCGCACTTACCGTCTCTATTAATCATGTCTTTATGTGGACAGATAGTACAACAGTTTTGCAGTGGCTAAACTCCACTGAAAAATTACCTGTATTCGTCGCTAATCGTGTCGGCGAAATCCTGGAGTCGACCACTATTGATGAGTGGCACCATGTTCTAAGCGGCGATAATCCAGCTGATACCGGTACGCGGGGGATTTCTTCGGAAGCCCTCAAGGATAGCAGCTGGGTTATTGGTCCGAGCATTCTCAGGACTACTGATTGGCCGTTTATACCCGACGAACGTGTAATCAATAAAATTCGTTTGAAGGGTCCCTCTTGTGATGTTGATAATTGCTTGGAGACATCATCTTCTTTCGTCACCGATGTCACATCAATCAAACATCCCGAACACGGGTTCAATTGGGAAAAGTTCAGTTCCTTTACAAGATATAAACGAGTAGTCGCTTTTATGTTGAGGGTGTTGCCTTCACATAAGCATTTTCGTGGTAAAGACTTACGAATCACCGACCCTACTGAACTTGATATTGCAGAAAGCAAACTGATTCATCTTGCTCAGATGGAATCCTTTCCCGTTGAGTTAAAAGCACTCACCGCTGGCAAACCTATTAAGAATAGTAGTAAAATTGCCACATACTCGCCATTTATCGGTCCCGCTGGTATCATTCGTTCCACCGGACGGATTGTGCGCTTAGTGAATACCGAGTTTGATACTAAGCACCCAATAATACTCGACGCCCGACATACCTTAGTTCGTTTGTTGGCCCGCAGCCTCCACCATAAGCATTTTCATCAAGGATTAGATTACATGCGCTCCGTTTTAAATATGAAATATGCAATACTTGGGTTGCGTCGACTACTGCGGTCGATCGAAAATCAATGTGTAACATGCCGTAAACGCAAAGCAAGCACCATCCAGCCAATTATGTCCGATTTACCGGTCGAACGTCTCGGATACAAGCAACCACCCTTCAATCATACGGGTGTGGATTACTTTGGACCGCTTTACGTTCCGGTTCGCAGAAGCACGGAAAAAAGATGGGGATTTCTTTTTACTTGCCTCACCACCAGGGCTGTACACCTTGAGATTGTACCGTCTCTGGACACCAGTTCGTGTGTCATGGGCATTGAACGGTTCGTTGCGCGCCGTGGTACGCCAAGCACAATCTGGTCGGATAATGGCACGAACTTCGTTGGTGCGGAAAAGGAATTACTTGCCTGCATCAAGAGCTGGAATGGCATGGCTCCGACCATTTTTGCACACAAAGGTGTTACTTGGAAATTTAACCCGCCAGGCGCACCCCATCATGGCGGCTCCTGGGAACGCCTCGTCCGAAGCGTGAAGCGCGTGCTGTACGATATCCTAGGCAGTAGGCGAGTCACTGAAGAGGTGTTAGGAACAACACTCTGCTTAGTTGAACAGGCTTTGAATTCGAGGCCAATCACTCCCGTTAGTACCGATTCACGTGAGTTAGAAGCGTTAACCCCAAACCATTTTTTGCTTGGACAACATGCCACAAGCTTTCCTTCGCTTTTACCCGGGGAGCACTTCGATCACAAGAAAAGGTACGTGCGAGCGCAGTCATATGCTAACGCGATTTGGTCTCGTTGGCTTCGAGAATATGTTCCCTCGCTGAATAAGCGTGTCAAGTGGCACACTCATTCTGACTTCACTCTTAAAACAGGCGATCTCGTGTGGGTGATTGAGCCCGATAGTCCGCGTGGGTACTACCCTCTCGCCCGAATCGTCAAGCTAAACTACGGACAGGACGGTTGCGCCCGATCCGCCCTTGTCAGGACCGCAACCCGTGAAGTCACGCGGCCGACCGTTAAGCTCGCTCCGGTTCTTCCTTCTTCAGGGGGGGAGGATGTTGCAATGCAAAAGTAGAATAAAACAAGAGTATAGATGCATATAAAATAAGCACAGTTGGCCGAGTGGCCTAAGCTAACGCCGATTATATGTGTGAAATAACTGTTGACGTAGGTTCGAGTCCCCCACCTGCCCATGTATTACTATACTAAAAACGGGGGTTACATCCTATTTTAACTGTTTTTTTGGTTCTAATTCGGTTCAGCCTTGATTAAGGTTGACCGCCAAAAAGAGCAATTTGTCTCAAGGACATTACCGACCGGTTCTTGTGGCTAGCTTGCGCCGTTTTGTACTAAAATGTTCAGATCAATAGAAATAATGCCGAAATTAATTTATTGACCGAGTTATTTGCCGAGAAATATCTCTTATTAATTTAACGAATTTGGATCAGTTTTGGAGATTAGCGAGCATACGCGTAGCAACTTTGGTTCAAACCTTAAAAGATTTTTTTGTTCAATCAGCTGTAATAATTGCATTTTTGCTGGTGCAGATACTATTGTTCTTGACTTTTGTCATTTTTGTTCAGATTTATTTTAATTTTGTTGACAACAATTGATTTTTTTCTATTTGCTTTCTCGCCAATAATGTTTAAAATCTGCCATTTCATTTGAAAAATTAGGAGCAAGTAAGCCTGAAATTTTATCAAATTAGGTGTCAATACAGTTAAAAATTGCAGTAATTTAGTTCCAAATTGCCACACAAATTTTTTTTCTATGTCAATTCGAGTTGCTGTATGTCGCTTTTCTTCTCACGCTTCTTGACTTCCCGTAGTTTTGCGGAGTCTCATTTTCTTGAGACAGTAACGAAAAAGCATTTTTTGAAATCTTTTTTCAAAAAACAATCTTTTTTTTATGTCCAGACAAACACGAACGTTTCGGGGTTTCTTCGTTTTGAAAAAGATTAAATGACCTGTATTTTTATCTTTTTCATTAAATATGGTTCAATGGAATTTTTTTGTTTGAGTTTTTGTTTATTTTTTTCTCTTAAGTAAGTTTTTTTTTTGTCTGAATGGTTTTAGTTTTGCCTCGGTAGTTAAACCGAAGTTTAATTCCGGTTTCATAATTTTCAAAGCCATTTGATTTTTTTAGCCAATGTCTGTTTATTTTTGTTTTTTTTTTGATTTTTTTGTATCTATTTTAGTATCAGTTTTTATTTAACCGTTTTTAACTAAGCCAAAAAGGGATAAAGAAATATTAGGATATGAAAAATTCGAAATTTTTTTCGGGGAAAGTCTTATTTTCCTTAGCTTTTTGAATTTTTTTAAAATAGTTTTTAGCTTGTTCAGGTGAGAAGTGTTGATCTTTTTGATCAAATTTGCTTTGATTCTCGCAAATTGAGTTGAAAGTGGTTGTCATTTGCATACTTTTGTCCTATATGAAAATTTAAGTAAAAATATAATTTCTCATCAGTTTTCAATTTACAAACAAGGATAGCAATTTAAAAACGAAGGCAACAAACTTTTTTCAAATTATTATCGTTTTTCGGCGTAATGTGATTAAGAATTCTGAACGAAAAACTAGAACTTAGGCATATTCGACAGTAATAGTCAAATAAGCAAATTAAACAACATTTTTTCAAGAAAAATGACTACAAAATTCAAATTCTTTGGTGAAATTTTTTGACTTGTTAAAAATTTTCATCCACAAAAAGGCGTTAAAAATTTGAGAAAACAAATTCCAATTAATTAAATTTAAATGTACAAATAAGATATTTATTGTAGTTGGCTCAAATTGAGCATAAATAAGCTTTTTCGCTTGCTTTATTTCTCGAAGTTAGACTAAAATTCCAAAATTTCAAACGCTTTTGTCTACACTAAATACATTTTTTAAAATTTAAAATGTCGTTCGAATCACGATTGAAAGGGTTTTTATATGATATATCACTCGTTTCAGTCTGATGATTATTTGTGGTACTTTGTGGTAAAGAAAAAGAAAAACTGAAACACACCCGAATACAAAGTTCTTCCTCAGTTTTCAAATGTTTGGAATAATATTGGCTTCAGAAAGTTATAAAGCATAAGCAGGCAAGTTTAAATTGTCAGTTGAAACCAAACTGATATTGTTGCTTCTATAATTTTGTACATTTATTTTACAAATTTTTTTACATATATGTATATTGCAATAGTTTTCTGATTTTCCTAATTTTTTTTATTAACTTATACTTGTTTTCATCAGATGTGATGCAGAACTCTGCTTC
>NC_087066.1:8335566-8383640 GCF_963678635.1 Symsagittifera roscoffensis
AAACACAACTAATAAATTTAGGCAAACCTTGGAAAACATGAAAAAATTCAACCTGGATAGCCACAACATCAATCATATTTAAATTCTTTCAATACGGGAAATATTGGAGCCTGTCCTAAATGTTTTGTTTGAAAAATGTTTTCACAACAATATCTTTCCGAACTCATCAAAACTTGTAAAAGTAATACCGAAACATCAAGAAGAGAATGATATCAAACCTTCAAATTTTGGACCAAATTCACTTTTACCTGTTTTTGGCAAAATACTAGAACGATAAATATACAACCGCATATTAGATTTTGCTTAAAAACAAAAAAAATTTTACATCAATCTCAGTTGGGATTTAGACAATTTTGCTTCTTTCGTGGAGAAATTTCAATTTGATTGGAATTATCAAGTCACTGACAATCAGTGTACTTTCCTTTGTTTAAGAAAAACGAAAGAAATCGTTGATCACAAGCTTCATTTAAACCAATGTTATAATTGTGGTATAAGAAGACCAGCACATGACACTCTAGTTTCTTATTGATCAGAAAAGAATCAGTTGATTAGCATCAATAGAATCAAATTGCAAAGTCACAACAAAAAATGTCTCAATGTCCAACAGGGCTCAACTTTCGGCTCTACTTTCCAATCTGGTTATTGATGATACTAATTGCAAAACTAAAGGCAACCACAAATGCCTCTTTCTATGCCGATGATACAGCCCTTGTAGTTCAATTTAAAAACCAACAATAACAATAATTTTCATTCTGGTTATTCATGATACTAAATGCAAAACTAATTGCAAAACTAAATACAAAAACAAATACCTGTCTTTATGCCGACAATACAGGCATTAAAAATCAATTTAAAAATAGGTTATAATTGAAAACAACGACAATGCCTTGCAAAAGCAAACCAATGGTTGGAAGAAAACAAACTGACTCTAAACTTAGATAAAAACAAAATGTTTACTTTGGAAGGAGGAAATGAAAATTTTTTTTGACTCAATTAAATTTAACAACGAAGGCAAAGGGCAAAATGTCCGTTTTCATTTATCTGGATGTGTATCTCGACAAAAAGCTCAATTCAAAGATCACATTGAAGTTGTTTATACAAAATTTAAAAAATTCTGTAGAATCATTTATCAACTGCGTAAGATTTTAAAAAACCAGTAACTGAACAATTTTTACCAAACATACGTTATACCTGATGTTCAATGTGGCGTTTTAAAATACGCGTCGACTTCCAAATCAAACATTGATGAGATTGATTCCAAAATTCAAAGTTTAACTAGAGTGTTAGTTTTCAAGAAACAATTCGAATCAGTATATTTATTTCGGGAAAAAAAATGAAAATAAATAAAGTAAAAGAGATTACTTCATACCGACTCTTCAATCTTCTCTGTAAAATTATTGAAGGTGAGTGTGAATCTGTGACTCTCAGCAAACTAATTGCATCAGAAGAAGTCATCAGTATAACCATAATCATAAAGGAGTAAAAAACATAATGACCAACTCTAAAAACAGCATAAGTTTTCAATTGCTACCAGCGCTCATTAACTTCACAGCTGTCTCACAAAATTGTTTTCGATTTTTTGAAATAATTTGCAGAATAACTTGGATTGAAAATCACAACTTGATAGGAAAAGGAGACAATGATAGGAAAAAGGAAATAATCAACTAAATATTCTATTTTTTCTCTTACTATCGGTTTCCTCCAATGTTTACATCTCATCAAAACTTTTGTTTTAAATTTTGCAAATATCTAACTGAAAATTTTTTCATTTCTATAGTCTTAAAATTGAGTAAAGTAACGCAAATCATGTCGATAAAACACCACCATCCCAATTTAAACCTTGTTTTGTTTTGAGCTATGAACATCTGAAAGCAAGCAAAATTTGTCTAATGACGATCTCACAATCTTGTCTAATGACGAGGCTCATTTTTTTTCAAGTGGTGATTTATTCATTTTATATCAATCAATGTGAAGCTAAACTGAAAACAATTTTTTATTGATAGGTATTTTTGTTTTTTTGGCTCGAAGAGTGATGTTTCTACGTAAAATTGAAGTGCTCAATCTCACATTTAGTCGTCAAATTTTTATGTTTGCCTTGGAGTTTTGACACTGGTTTTTCTAGTGTGGTTGCAGTGAATATCTGAGAGTTCATCGAAGTTAAAATTTATAAAAAAAATTTAAAGAGAAAAGCTGTTTGTCGTCAAAGATTTTTTTTATATACAGAAAAAAGGGAATATGTGAACATGAAAGATATTTATCCCTAATGACATATCTTGTTTTTACAAAATTGTTTCTCTTTGACAAAAAACTTTGCATCAAAAACTATATTTTAGATAAATTATCACGAGAATTGATGTCAATAAAATCTTTTGCCGTGAAACAATCCACAACAGTGATGTTCAGACCAGATATCTTATTCAATGACCTATGAAGTCGAAACTTTGAATGGACAGACCAACAAAACAAGTACTTAGCAGTATCAACCAGGAAACAAGTCTCTGCTCGAAACAAGTCGTTAGACCATGCTCCCTGGACAAAAAAAATGACAGCGAAAACCGATGCTTCAGAGTAGGCAATTGACATAAATGTTTCACAAGAAGGACATCCATCGATCAATGTTTCAAGGAAACTATCATCAGCTGAGCGAAATAACGCTGATACAGAAAGAGAAGCCTTGGCAATTGTGTCTGTGGTGACACGACTAAATACGGTCGTTTTAGGGCGCAGTTTCACAAACCGATCACAAAACCTTGCAGCAGCTCTTTGCGCTAGACGGAGAGATTCCGAAAACAGCGCAAGCTAGAGTAACCATATGGGCTATTGTGCTGATAAGATTCTACAGAGGCGTCGCAGCTTTCAAACCGCTGAGATACAGAGGACAAGTTACGGACAATGCCCACAAGACACATACAGGAAGACAGGCAACAGCAGCTTAAATGGTTGCTCGGTGGCCTGTTATCTTACAAGACGTGGAAAAGCTTGTCTCAAGATGTGAGATCTGTCACAAGATCAGACCATCGCTCGGGAAAACAGTCTCCAGTGGCCAGAAGCAGACGTATGAGAGCGAAAACCAGCTAGCGAGATGCAGTCAGGAGACCAATGCCACAGATGGAACAAGTCAGATGGGCGATCATGAAACTGCACTGCAACATGAAACCGATAAACAACAACTCAACGACTCCAGACAATCAATCTGGACAAGTCTCAGGCAAACCCAATTAACCTTCAAGCCTGCGTAAGACAATGAAACTCTACATAGATCCTTTAAACTCAGATCTTCCTAGAAAAAGAGGAAATCTGTGATGATATCAGAACTCATCGAAATTAAAACTCGTATTATCAAGCATAAAGATGATAAATATAAAAATTTACTTGATCTGTTGAAGCGTATTAAACTGGTTCAGAAGCAATTTTTCATATATTACTGTCTAACTGTCTAATTTTTGAAAACACTGTTCAACTTTTATCACCAGGTGTCATTCAAGATAAATTCTCATGATATTGATCAATATAATCCGTGATTACAATGCTTTATATATCGATAAAACTTTTTCTTGAAAGTTTACCCGAAAATTTATCATGAATTTATCATGAATTTCTTGAAAATTTACCATGGGAACATGTGAACAAAGAAAGTCTTATCCCCAATGACATATCTTGTTTTCATGTATTTTTTTTCTCTATGATAACAACAACAAACACCAGCTAATTTTCACGTAAATTATCACTAACATCGGTCTCAACAAAGTCTTCATAGCAAACATCTTGCTTTCAAAACCCAGTGAATATTTGTAGAACCTTACTTCAACGTTCAGTTTGATATAAGTTCTAGCTGGTCAGAATATAAGCGAACTACTTGTATTTTTTCATATTTGATCATTACTGTCGTCTTTCAGATCTCAAATTGTTATCAAAAATATGTGGATTTAAGTTCAATTTTACTATTAGTGGGCAAGATCAGGGAAAATGTACCAGAGCTTGGTGTAGTTGAGCTTTTGTCATTCATAAAATTAAATTTTGAATTGAATTTTGATGCAGAGACTCATTTAAATACCAAAAAAATTTCATCAATAAAACAGCTTTACAGCAAATTTTCAACAGCAACTTTTGTTTTTAATTTTAGTTTTGCACTGTGATACAATTGCATGAACACCTATCTAATTACACCGTTGTATTTTGTCCATATCACAGGTACTACATTTTTCATAAATATTATAGTCTGCGAACTTTTGTTAAACAGGAAAAATGCAAACGGAAAGATTGACCTTAGTAAGTCGTTAATATATGACACAAAAGGCTGGAGAACTTCTTTTGTGGTCTGAACAATGAATCTTCTTGCTATTATTTGACCATTATTTTCATTAAGGATCGATGAACGTAGTTATTAATATTTTTAAAATCTCAAAATTATATAATGCATAAATTGTGTTTTTTTGCGGATTGATTTTTGATTTCTTTCTAAGTTCAGTTCGTTTCTTTTTTAAAAGGTGGGCGAAGTCGACTATTGAACAAGCAAAAAAGTAAAGGCCACTAAAAACGTGATCGTTTTCTATTTTCGAGAATGGGTATCGCAATTTTCGGTTTTTCTAGCGGAACTCAAACTTGACATTTTGATTCAGTTTGCTCAATTTGGGTTAAAATTATCAAACAAGTGCCTAGACACAAATTTTCTTAAAAATCAAAGAGTGGTAAAACCGTATAATTTTATATGAAAGTTCCAAAATTGTTTTTAAGAAAGAAGTCAGTCTTTTGCTTTCTATTCCTTACATTCAATGACGCTTTCTCCACGGTCTGGTAACTTTGTTGTAGGTTTATAATTTGAACAACAGCTAAATTTAGTTTGACTGAAAAGCTAAAAAAAGCATAGAGAAAATAGGCTAGGGCTGCAAACTTGCACCGGATAATTTTGCCAACCAGTCATTAATGACGATATATGTCCAAGGCAAGCACCGACATAACAGCTTTTGAACTCGTAACACAAAATCCAGGTTGCGCACCTAGATTATTAACAGTCGATAAATGTTTTTCAGACTTTTATATATGTCGTGATGTTTTTTTTCTCATTTTGATTTATGAAAAAATCTATAATTGCTCTTACAAAAAAAGAAGTGCATTCATACTTATAGAAGCCCCTAAATATATGAACACTTTTTGAGTTCATATCAAGATCATTTCAAACTCATTTGCTAGAAGGTAGACAAAATGTACTCTCCAAAAAGTGCGATCGAGTTCTAGTTTCAGAAGTGGAATTGATTTTTTAGATTTTTCGCGGAATATAAAACGTTTCCTCAAAAATTTTTATTGAATAGTGCCAATATGGAGTGCTTTTAAAAGTCAAAGAGCTTGAGGCCATTTACATTCCCGGGTTGACAAAAAAATGCTTATTGTACAATTTTCATATATGAAAAAAATGCTTATCATACTCGTTCATACATTTTCATAGAGCAAAAATTATTATATGAAAATAGCAAAATAAGAATGTTTTCCATGCTATGAAATTGTATGATAATCATTTTTTCCATACTATGAAGTTATATGACAAGCATTTTTTCCATAAATGAAAATACAAAGAGTTTTGGTTTCGTAAATTTGGGTTTCAACCGAAACACTAACCAAGGACAAAACCTCGAGTGAAACTGGCAGTTACCACGCAGATAAACTGCATTTGGTGATTTTAGCCATGAAAGTGAAATTTAACGTTTTCACATGGAATTATATACCAAGAAAGTAACTTTTTGAATATGGCTAGATAATTTTAACTTTGAAAATTTTGATGGTTGGGAAAAGGCTTGTATTTTCACAAAACTATTTTTATCTTAGCAAATAAAACAAAAGATATGTAATTTCACTCTTCTTGTAATTTTTGGGTTTTTGGGTGAAAAACTCAACCTGGACTACGTTATAAACACAAAAAATCAAGTTTTGCATGCAAAATTTTTTTTCGTAATATTTATATTTCAGCACAAAAGCAAGTTTGCAAACAAAAAAGGGATTAAAATTTTTCTACTTCAAATTTTTGTTTTTGCTTATGAAAAAAAAGCATATCATGCACTTTTCAAAAAAGAAAATTTTATGATAAGCATTTTTTATCGAGAACCTTAAATCTTTTTTTTTGATAACCAGAGAGCTTCAAAAGAGGCAATTAGACCAAAAACGTTCATTAAAAAATTTTAAAGTACCTTTTAAGTTTTGAAAGATTTTTCTATGATCAGCATTTTTCCATAGACTTCATGTATGAAACTGTATGATAAGCATTTTTCTTCTATGGACGTCAACCGGGTTGACTCTTTCCCAACTTTTTGTTGGCAAGGTTATTTAATTGTTGCGTAATTTTGCTTTAACCCGTTAGCAACTAGCACCAATCAAAATGAGTTTCAAACCTTTCAAATCAAAATCAGATACGTAGCAATTCACCACCACTCATCAAAAAATGGGGTAGTTTATGCTCATCATTCTAATTGTAGAAGGAGATATTCTTTTGATGACTCAAATTCACTGAAAACATTTATTAAGACTAATGAACGTAAAGAAGACTCTTATTTAGGTCTTGCTGTATTTTTTTTTTGTTTTTTTTTTCAGGAAAAAGTCTTAAAATATTGATGCACTTAGGTATAATCCACTTTTGAGTTGAATTGAAATTCATCTGCTCAAAATGACGTAAATAGCACTCTCCGAATACGGACGAGCAAATGGCGCAAATATTCGTGAACGATTTCTAGTTTCGAAAGAGGAATTTATTTTATAGATTTCCAGCGGAATAAAAACTTTACTTATTGATCCAAGTTCCTCAGGTTGTTAGGTTCATGTTATCAAAAAAACACCAACCATAAATCGTTCTAGAAATTCAAAGAGCTTACAGGGCATCTATTTTTTCTTTGAAACTCGAAAGTTGAAGTTTTTAAAACAAACTCAGTGTTTTTTTTGTGTTTACTTGGGTTCATTACTCTTTTCCAATCTTCGATTGGCTATGTTAGTTGTTAAAACTCCTTTTCTGATTAATTTTGACTTTTTCTCAAATTTTTGCAGCTTCATATTTTGCCCAAACTGTGCGTTTCAAGATACAATTTGATTGGCTTCGCGTTGAAGTAATATCAGTTGTTGCTAATATTCGCCAATTCTCACTTTTTTCACAAGGTAACGACCTGTTAGCCAAATATAACGTTGGTATGAACTTAAGGAAGCTTTGGAGTGATTGTGTGTCTTGGCAGGTGTTTGACAAGGAGGCAGTCTACAACCCCTTCATGTATGCGATGGTGGAGATGGCGGCCCTTGCAATGTGTGCCACTGTCATCTGCATGGGATGCATGTACTACTACCTCGCCACAAGATAGAACAACTTAAAAACGCACCATAGAAGTATTTAGAGTCGCCCGTTTTAGTCGCCCATAACTATAATTGACTGTCATAACTTAACATAATTGACTGTCTTAACATAATTTTGAAAAAAGTAGCGAGGCTTCTTGTGAGTTTTCATTTTCCAAATTATTTTGAAACTTCATCAGTCTTCATTGTTATCGAGTTGTTTTTGCGGCTCAGAAAGCGAAAAAAAAATCGAAAAAGCTTTGATATTCTGCAAGCCTACTTTTTTTCGAAATCCCAAAATATTGGACTCAAAACCTGCAAATCAATATGGCTGCAAAAACATCATCTCTGGATTTTTGCCATACTTTGATCTCAAGTTTTCCATAGACTCTCATGAAAGCATGTAAGTTCACCAAATATAAGTAACAGCAGATTAACCATGAAGTTGAAGTCTTCGGTGTAAATTGGCAAATTGCATGCGATTTAATTAGTTTATAAAACTGATGAAATGTTAATTTCCTGTTGATTTATAATTTTGTTTCATTGAATTTTTTAAGCAAAACAAAATAAAATTTTCTCTAAATAACCGTTTTGTCTATTTAAATTCAGCAGCCCTTTAAAAAAATGGTGTGAAAATGATTTGGCGAATTCAAATAGAGAAGTATGCAATCTGTGCGGTGACCGCTACGGGGTCACACTTCGACCCAGAAAAGGATTTAGGTTATCGGAAGGCGGAACCTCCCCTATGATTCCCCCCATCAGGGATTTGACCCCCTAGTCACACAAAGGGCCCCCTTTGGTACTATAATGCGATCTTCGTTTTTTTGCGGATCGAACCTATAATTGGAATGTATATTTGATACAAAAGTTAGTTGTCAAAAATATAAATGCATAGCGGATAGTTAATAATAATAATCATAATAAATTGTTTGCAAATTAGATTCCATTCATTGTAAAAATTACTACATTTACAAACAAACGAAATCACATTGCGAGAACGCCGTGGAACTATGCAGCCCGTTTTCAGGCGCCTCTGATCCTGCTATGACTTCTGTTATTTTTAAATATCGATAGTTATTCAAGAAATCAAAAAAAAAAAGATTTAATGATTTAAAGAAGAAAAAAAAATTTTTGAAGCGAAAAAAGGGGAAAGTTTCAGCAGTATACCTACCCTTGACAGCAAATCTTTTTTTTTCAAATACTAATTCTACTCAATAATGAGTTTAAACAGTTGATAATTTCCTAGAATAAAATTGTCCAAAAACTCATGGTTGAAGATTTGTAATTGATATTGTGTGCAGCTCTGAATCTTAGTTACAAAATCTGGGTAGTATTATAGAACAAAGTTGAAAAATTTTTTTATTCTAACGTTTACAGAAGTTTGTTTATTACCCTTTGATTGCACAGGTATCTGCCTAGCTAAAATTCTCTTATTCAAAATTGTATTCAAATTTTTCTCAGTTACAGCTTCCTGGACAATGGCCGATATGCACTCTTTTCTCAAAACCTTACATAGTAATTTTAATAATTCATAGATATGTAATTCTTTTACGAAGTAGATTTTGTGTTTTTGTCTCAGTTCTTCGATGCTTTCGTTTCTTCTCTTAAAACAAATAATTTTTAGAAGCCGTTTTATTTTAAGTTCAACTGTTTCTAATTTCATTTTGTTTGTTGACGCATAAGCCAAAACCCCGTCTGTGAAATGGGTTTCATGTAAACGTTATATGCTTTCAATAGTTGATCTTTACCTAAAACTTTCCTCAACCTGTAATACATCCCACAAAACCTTGACAATTTATTTTCAATTTTTGTAATATGATCAGTAAAGGAAAGTTTAGAGTCAATTTGAACACCTAAGTATCGGAACGATTGTTTTTCTTCGTTGATTATTCCTTTTTTTTGACATCTGATTTACCGCTGCTCTTCTTAGATAGTATCATTGTTTTTGTTTTATCTTCATTTAAGGTCAGCTTGCTATTTTCTAGCCAACTTGCTGTTTTGTCCAACGCTTCTTGATGTTTACCGGTTAAGTCACTGTTTCTAGCTGTCGTTTTTATGACAGTGTCGTCTGCATATAAAATCAGATTACTTTCACTTTTTTCATTTAGCTCAATATCATTTATATAAATGATGAAAAGAAGCGGGCCTAGTATGGATCCCTGTAGTACTCCATAATTCACATTTTTATTTTGAGAGCGTTTAGTTTTAGTGGCAACGTATTGTTGTCGGTTTTTAAATAAGACTTTAGAAGATCCAAAATAGGTCCCCGAAAACCATATGCGTCACATTTCTCAAGTAAAAGAATGTGGTCAACTGTATCAAAGGCTTTCTTAAGGTCAATGAATGTGCACTGTGTCTTCGTGGTATTAGAGTCCCAATCTTGACGCACTTCTTCTATTATGGTTATCAAAGCATCAATTGTACTCCTTTTTGATCTGAACCCAAACTGGCAATTTTGTAGTAACTGATAATTAGTGAGATGTTTGTTCGTTCTGTTATAAATGACCCGCTCAAAAATTTTAACCAACAACTGGTAAAAGAGAAATTGGCCTGTAATTTGATGGGTCTAGATCATTGCCTTCTTTGAAGAGAGGTTTAACTTTAGCAATTTTGAAACTGTCTGGAAAGACTTGTCTATCCAAACAATTTTGTAAAAGTTTTGTCAAAACTGGAAGCAAAACTTGACAAATTTTTTCAAGTAATAGTGATTAAGTCCATATGTAACCAAACTAAACTTGGTTTTTAGCGATTCGATTATATTTGAAATTTCACTTTGCGTTGTATCAGCTAAAAACATTGAGTTAATTTGCTTTCTGACTTTTAATTTTTTTGAAGTATTGAAATTCCTCGCCAATTTTTCTCCAATATTCGCAAAGAAATTGTTAAATTCATCAACATTTATGTTTTTTTTCTTCCTGGTCGTTGTTTTTGGTAGCACGTGTTAGGTCATTATACAGACGGAAAAATTCTCTGCTGTTGTTGTTGGATTCCAATCATAATTTGTTTTGATAAAATGCTTTTTTTTCCGACTCAGCATTTTGCGAACTAATTTACTTTGAGATTCAATTTTACTTCTGGCTTCTGCGGTTCCGGTTTTTAAAAAAATTTCCTAAGTCGGTACTTTTTCGATGCTGCATTTTTCAATTCATTATCAACCCAGTGCTTCGAAGTTTTTCTATTTTATGTTTTTTCTGGTAAAAAAGATTCAATGTTATTTCTGAATTTTTCATTCAACAATAAAAAAAGCTCATCGCAATTAAATTGGCTAATTTTTGTTTCAACTTCTAATAAATTTTCATATAAAGACTCATTTAGTTCTTTCAGAAAAGATTCCGATTCAAGTTTGTACCATGGTCGGGCTTTGGTAATAAAAGGTTCATTTTTGCATGTTTGTGCTGTTGCGTTTAAAATTACTCCATAATGATCAGTTACCGATGTTTTAAAGATGGTTACTGGTTTTTTTACATTGGAAAAAAAAAAGATCTATACACGTGTTGCTGGTCTCAGTTTCTCTGGTTGCTTTATTTCCATTTTGTAGGAAAAAATCGTTTCCATTTAATATACTTATAAATTCCGAGAGTCGCTTACTCTTTCTCAAAACATTAATGTTAAAGTCACCACAAAGTAAATGATGTGTAGATGGTGCCACTATAATATCATCCGAAACCTTTTGTAGTAAAAGGAGTGTCTGAGTTTTTACCGCGCCAGGAGGAATATAAACACACGTAATAATTGTACTTTTTAGTTTTTCATTTGTAATTTTGACGCTTAATAATTGAATGTTGTTACAACTTGTTCTTTTTATTATTTCATAATTTATTTTACATTTTATATATAAGCATACGATTGCTCCTCTACGCTTACGAGAACTTTCAATGAGAGGTTGATATTCTTTTATTTTGAAAATATTGAAATTCTGGTTTGGTGAAAGCCAGGTTTCGGTGCAACATATAACACTAGGCAAATAATTTAGTTGAGTTAGACTAACTTGAAATTTGTCTATGTTTTTTGGTATTGATCTTATATTTTGCAAAAGAACCTGCTCAATGGTATTCATGATATACTGCCTTTTGTATCTTTGTTGTTCTGAGATAGAAAAAAAAACAAATGATGATAAAAAATCACAAACTCCCTCGGTTGGCCTGAAAGCTTTTCCCTTCTACTTCCCTATGTTTCATACGTTGTTCTTGTATGTAAGCAATATCCTTAAAATTGCTGTTTTAGAAACAAAATTTCTTGATTTGCCGTGTTTTCAATTTAACTTCTTAACTGTAGAGACCTGAAGTTTCCTCATTTACATCCAAGTTTCACGACAAAAAAATAATAATCGTAATAAAATTGAAACTTAGGTAAATTTTAATTTCCAGATAGAAAATAAAATTTTTCATTTAGTGTCAACTCCGCGTTATCACAGAGCACACCAAAGTTCACTCGCATAACCAGTCCATAAGCCCCTTTCCAGGCTTAGAGGTCGCGTTATCACAACCAACCTGGAGCGCTCGCGTTATCACAAGCAGGGCAAATGGAACTGACAGTGAGATTTCAATCCAAAATTGATTATGACTAACAATATGAAACAAACAAAAAGTTTGGGTTAAGTTGTTTCTGACATAATTTGACTTATTTGAAACTTTAAACCAAATTGAAAGAAGTGGGGAAAAAAATCCAAAAAGTCACTTCCTTAGTTCAAAAGAAAAAAAAATAAAAGCAATAGTATAATTATTATAAACAAGTTAACAGGTTAAGTTAGTGCAGAGTTGCACGGCGTGATAGTATCAACTCATTTTATCGTTCATTTTATCATAAGACAATGTATAAAATACTCAACAAAAAGTTTGAAAGCGTGTAACTGATTAGAGTTTATGAGTCTATTTATTGCTCATATATAGTTTTTTGCCCTCCGGTGAGACTCTATCGCTTGCACCTCTGCTGCTTTTGTTAACCTCAACAAATTTTCTTTTGATCGCATTTGGTTCCAATTTATTAAGATCATCCAAGCTATTGACTTTCATATACTTTTTCGATCCATTTTCACCAGTAACTGCAACTGATACAATGCATTATTTGGTGACCGTCTCCAACCCCATTCGAACAGCAGTTGCTTTGATCTCTGCGTCAGCTTTAGGCAATGTTTCATTTAAAATAATAATTTTTTGGTTTATTGGGTTGACCTTTTTTCTAAGAGCCCTTCTATTTTTCCAGACTTGCCTTTTGTCCTCGAAGTAAATGAATTTGCATATTACGCAGGGAAGGAAAATACCTGTATCACCAGGCAGGACATGGCAAGCTTTCACACCTTCATACTTAATTGTTATACCCAAAAACTTCTTCAAAAGTTTTAGTGTTTCCATTGTTACGTCTCTCACATTGCGCGCATCGTAAGGAGGATTCAATATTATAATACTATCTTTTCTTGAATATCTTTCCTGAGCACGCAGTCGTTCCTGCATGTCCCGTTGATTTTTTTTCCAATTCTTGAATACGAAGTTGTTGAGCACCCGAAAACATTTTAAGACCATCAATTTCTTTTTGTAACTCGCTCACCTTAGTGTCACTTGTTTTACTCTCGGAACCTCGAGCAGGGGTGGAGCTGACTGAAGTTCCCACCAAAACATCTTGTTGATCCACATTTATGATAGATAAGCCGTCAAATAAATATTTTTTAGAAAAAATAATAATAAATGTAACTTGGATAACAAAAATTAGGATAGTTATTAATTGAATAAAGTCAATCAGAAAAATTTTTGGAAGATTTAAGCTCAATTGTTTTAAATCAAATCGACATCAGGGTTCCTAATAATCAATTACTTTTATCAATGTCAAGTTTTGGGATTGTTTTTAAACGAACCTTTTGGCCAGAAAGAGAATTCGCAAGAGATTATATTTCATTTCAAGTTTCATTTCAAATTTCAATTCAAATTTGTGTCTTTTTTTCTCGAGGTCAACCGACTTTTCGCTCTTTCGCGTTCTCTCTTCTTTGGCTAATATCTTATAATAAATAAGTTAACAAGGTCCAATAGGGGGGAAAATTGTTAAGAAAATCCTAATGATTTGATCTTTATTCAAAAATTATTTTGTGTTGCGATTTTTATGCTAGTCGATACGTTTTTCATTTTTAAAATCATTATGCTAGTCGAGCTTTATGCTACGCGATACTGTCGTTTCAATGCAAAAAATGACCTTTTTGCCTTTCATTGACCTATTTTTTGTTTCAAGCTACTTTTTTGATTTCAAATAAAAAGTTTTCATATATTTAGCAAATAGGCTATCAAATTACCAGAAATCAGCATGCTGGAAAATGTTTTAAATAATCCACCCTTATTAAAGGCCAATGAAAAATTTTAAGACATGGATTTAACTCGTGTGATCTGTAGTTTTTTTTTCAGAAGATTCTTATAACAGAATTACGCTCAGTTTTGGTTTTTGTTCCGATCCTTGAAAAAGGTAGAAAAATGAGTTCGGTTGTTTTGCTTTTTTTTTGATTTTTTGATTTTTTTGATTTTTTGAGATTTAGTCTAAATTTGAGTGAGTAAGACTTTTAGGCTCACAAAACTTGATTTTACTATAAATTAAGCTTGTTTCGGATGTTTAATTCTGCGCTTATTTGGCATTAATTTAAAATTTTTGTACAAAGAAATGTTTTTTATCTTTGATTTTTGAATATTGTCGATCTTGCCTAACTCATTAACTTTCTATGCATTTGTATAATTCTCGAAACACTCCACCCACTAAAAATGACCCTAATTTGAAGAAAAGAAAAGAAAAAATAGTTTTTTTTTGTGAAGATCTTCGGAACATTCTGAGCTATTTGCACTGCATTAGGCTATTTAGTTTGTATTTTGATTTTGATTGTTGTTTGGATCAAACAAATAAATTTTTTGGTCAAATTCCGATATGTTTCAACCGTGCTTGAGACATATTTTGGCCGTACTCAACAGAGTTTCAATTTTACTCGTGGTACATTTCGTGTGATATGCCCGTGCTCGTGACATGTTTCGAGTTTGTGCTCGTCCCATGCCACTGTATCGACTATTTATTTTCGTTTGAGCACTGACATTGTGTGTCGACTTTTAAAGTCGAAACAAACAAGAACCATGACCAGGGTTTTGATGAGATCGCACAATTTTTTTTGTAATTCAGTATTTTTGTGTGTGTTTTTGTGAGACAATATTAACATTAAATTGAAACATTCTCAATGTATCGGACAGCTACCGGTTTTGTTGATGAATTAGCTTAACTGAGGCGGCGTCTTGCTCAATTTTTTGCAACATTCATTTGTTTGAAGAGAGTAAAAAACATGAGAAACATTATTCCAGAAAATGGAAGATCCTTAATCAGACGAACTATCGAAGCACTCAAACGTTTTGTAACTTCCGAAGCACTTAAGCATTTCACATACCATTAAAATGGTTTTAATAAGTTCACAGGCCTTACTTGCATACATCTTAATGGCGCCAAATTGAGGCAATTGGAGATTTTCCGAAAAGTCAAATGGCGTCTGAGATCATTAAAAATGCCAACTTCCACATTTATTGTGACGTAAATTCAAATCGAAAATTCAGTTGTTTGATAGAACCCAATCAGCAAATAGAAATCAGAAAAGTAAGCGCATAAAACTAACGATTTTTTCTGCCAGAAAACATTGAAATTTGCTTAACAAAAAAGCTAAGCTTATGCGACCTATTGACGCTTAAACTGGCATATCAAAAGAGCTGTTTATTTGCAGATGACATCGATTTTGAGAAATATCATGTCAGAATATGAACGGCATTTAATGAAAAAACGCTTCTTGCTTTGAAAATTTTCTCGTCAGAAATCATTTAAATAAATTTAAATTTTCCTCCTAGAAAACTTCCGAAAAAGGAGAAAAAATTGTATCTAAATGGCAAAACAGCATGAAAAAGCTTTGAAATTTGTTAATCTGCATATGACTTTTTAAACCATCAGTAGCAAAAGTGAATTAAAAGTTTTGAGAAAAACGTTCAAAGCATCAATTCATCGAAATTTCTAAGCTAGGCCTTTTTGGGACTTAATTTTATCAATATAACAATATGAAAGCTTGTATCGCTTTTCAGAGCTTGCGTAAATGTCACATAAAAACTGCTTTATTTTTTCGTCTGATACCTCAACCCTGGTCAAATCAAAGAATTCGGCTAGGAGGCTGAGATACAAGAAAAAGATAGCCTCAAATGATCCCAAAAGTTGTCCATAAAAAATAGATTCAAACGAAACAAAAACTTCTAAAAAACTGCTTCGAAGAACTAGAAAAACGTCCGGAAAAGCTTCGAATGAACCAGAAAAGCGTCTAGAAAAAGATGGCTTTAAATGAACCAAAAATGTCCAATCAGGCAACTTCGTTCAATCGTCCCAATTGACCTTTCAATATGCTCAATTGACCTCATTGCTGTAAATGGTCTATATTAAAAGATGGAAAAAGGCAGTAAACATTTTTTAAAATTATTTTTTAAATTGAAAGGAATGGTTTTGATAGTAAATCACTTTTCGGCGCAAATGAAAGAAAAAACGTTTGTTTTTTTGTTCATGGTTTAAAAATTCACGTGCTTTTTAATACTCGCGTCTATTACACCAGATTATTGATTGTCAAACACGTACTTTTGTGAAACCATATAACGTATTTTTTTCTTTGATGGTTTCAGTGTTGTTCAATTGTAAGCTTATCAAACTTTTATCAGTTTTTCAAGTTTATCTTCAAGTTTTTATTTAAATTCTATTCAAAATGTCGAGAGTCAAATCTGATCAAGTGATTGCAAAGAATTCCGCGAAACCAAAACCTGAGCTGGTCAAGAAATATCGAACACTGGAAAAAGCTTTAATCTACGAATTTATAGACGACCACGTAGAACTGCGGGACAAATATCTTCAGAAATCAGTCGAACTCCACCAGAAAGTGTTCGGCGATTCGTCCGAAAGAATTTCCACTAAAGTTATTCCAAAACAGCGTCGCCCAAATTCGAGAGTAAGAATAAGTTCAGACAGTACATTTGCAAGCGTCAGTTTGCCAGCCGATAAAAAACCTACAGTTACGAAAAAATCTGCCTCGCCGAATAGATTAAATAGATCGAGAATCGAAAAATCATCTCTCCGGTCATCGAAAACATCTCAGGGATCAGCTTTACAAAAAGAAGAAGAGATCGATATTCCACAAAACTCATCAGCTAAGAACTCAAACAGAACTGTTTCGGCTAAAAGAACAAAAAGTGTTGATTCACTGACTTTTTCGTCGTCAGATAATGAGACTAAAGAGGAAGACAAACTTAGTCTACTCAATTTGGAATCGAAATCAGAATCAAAAACGGCCACAAAAGATTCGGAAAATAAAGTCGAATCGAAAGAAAACAGTACGATAGTGTCGGATCATGACAGTAACACTCTAAGTTCCAAGGGTTCCAAAAACTCCAAGGCCTCCGAGAACTCAAAAGGGGCCAGGGATTCCAGTAGTTCCTCTGTGTCCAGCGTGTGGTCTGAAGAATCTTCAGACAACAGCTATAAAGAATATCCAAAGTTAAATTACAAAACTGATCAGCTGAGACCACAAACAGCTATGGAGATTCCGAGATCAAAGAGTCCGCCGCGTGAACAGACTTCTGAGGCGACTAAGGATAGTCGGATTGAATCCTCCGAAAATAATACGACTCCTAGAAAGCAAACTAGGGCCAAGAAAGTGTCAAATAGCGCAAGGCCCAACAATGTTAAGAAACAGAGTGCACCTTTCATAAACGGTTAGTGGTATCCTGATTCTAATTTGTATTTTTTGTTGCATTTTTGAAGTACTAGATTGTTGATTGAACTCAGAACTGCGAGAAAATGAAAGTTGATTAATATTTACAACACAAAGTAAAAAACAATTTGAAAGTAAAAAGCGTTGATTTTGTAAATATGTATCTTGTTTTTGTCTCTTAAATGTATCATCATAAACCTAGTGTTATGGAGGTTTTCAAAAATTAAAATGCGTTTCAGAAAAACAAAGAGTGCGTTCGTCTCTTGACTCCCGCAGTCGTGACCAATCAGCCTCGATTACTAGTCCATACGAGCTGAAAATAGACGATGTCTCTGCAGCTAACTCGTCCTTGAAAGCGGAACCAACCTCGCCTCACACACGACTGGTAGATCATCATCTGAAAAACACTCACAAGGTACCAATGTGACATGGAAACTAATCTCATATTTTAACAAAGGGTGATTCATTTGTTCTTCCATAGTTGAAAAACAACTGAGCTGATAAGTTAAAGATTTGAAACTCCAGAAAAGAACAGTCACATTCTTTGCGAAACCACAGTAGTAAACAATCGTAATTTTTTATGGAGAAACCTTATTTTTATTTTTTGAGAAGCAATGTTGCCACAAGAACCTAAGCTTGGAAGATTTCTTAAAAACTATTCCCCATACTCCAATTATATAGGAACGCAAAATCTCGCACGTTACCCGCGGCGAGGCTCCATGGATAATAATTGACTATAATCAATTTTCGTGGTCAAAAATGCTGGAAGCGGCACGCTTTTACGGTAGCCAAATGTAAAACACAGTTAAGCGATTAGACGTTCAAGTTTTGATAATTTATTTTAAACGTTTTGGAAAATCCAGGCTCTTACACATAAAAAGTTTTTACAATCCATTATTGTCCCGACTTTCGATACGAAAGTAGCGGAATATTTGTGCTCGGGGTGGGTTTTTTTTTCTTCAGACAAAATTCGACTTTTTAACTAGCCATTTTTGACGGAATTTTTTTATATCATTCGAAAAGTATTGTTGTCCTGAGCTCAAATTTGAAAAGATATTTTACCTGGGATCATTTTTTGTAAAGTTATGGGGGTTTAAAGATTGCCATTTTGGTCAATTTGGGACAATTAGCGCACGATGTATTTCGCGCTATTAACGCGTAAGCGGAGCGTTAATCCGTCGTATAAATCGTTTCAAATTGGTTGAAAGAAGCTTATTTGCCATAATTGATTTGTTACAAGGAGCTAAATCTATCCTTTTGTACTTTATATGGCGTGTGGGGGGATGATTTTTATAAAAAATTTCAAATTTTAGAAAAAAAAGTTTCATTCTGTTTTTTTTACATTTAATTTTTCAATGTTATTACTGCTCCACCTTAAAAGGCAGTCGGAACATTCAGGGCTTCGCCCTGATACGAGCAGTCTTGTTATCTAATATATTCCATTATGAATCCATTACAATCAATTACGATGAATTAAAGTGATATCTATTTTGCTTGTTTCATAATCGATTATTAATCTATGTCAATCGATTCTTTTAGATTTTTATGAAGACAGATGAAAAACCATGAAAATTATTTATTATTCATGCAATTTCTTTGCTGATAATTACCCCAAATTAGCAATTTTCAATTCCTAAACTTCCTGAAAATACTCACCAGTGAAATATATTTTAATCCATTTGTGCTCACAAAAAAAATTTCCAAATGCTATAAAATATTTCATCAAAAAAACTTAGTTTAAAAGTCAAAAATTGACCGAATAAAAAAGCAAGCCCATTAGCTTGCCTGATTTCGATTTGGAACTATTTTATGTGAGGATTGATTCGTGTTACAATTTCAGCGTCAAACTTAGGTCTTAGCAAAATATTAAACGAGCGGTTTACTTCGAGGGAAAGTGCATATAGAATAGTGTGTAGCATCCCCGCATCCCCGCTAGTGAATTTGTATATTGATTTCCAAAAAAAATTTTGCGAAACCATTAATGAGCAACAAACTCATGAAACAATCCCATGCAGATATGTTCTTCTCCTTCTTGGGAAGTCGGATATGAAAAAAAAAGAAATCTATTCATTTGTACAAATTCATATGCATACATATCTCAAAAGGAAACAAGACTACCCGTATCGGGGCAAAACTCTGAATGTTCTGACTGCCTTTTGAAATCGATGTAGTAGTAACAACCTAAAAAAAATTAATTGTAATAAAATAAAATAAAATTTGTTTTTAGAATTTGAGATTTTATGTGAAATTCATCCCCTCGCACGCCATTTTAAGTACAAAGAGATAAATTTTGCTCCTGGTAACAATTTAATTATGGCAAAAAAGCTTCGTTCAACCAATTTGGAACAATTTCTAAGGCGGGTTAAATCTAGAATCTAAATCTAATGCTTACGCGTTATTAGCGCGAAATATATCGCGCGTTTATTGTCCCAAATTGGTCAAAATTGCAAACCTTTAAACACCCATAACTTTACAAGCAAGGATCGCAGGTGAAATATCTTTTCAAAATCAAGCTCAGGACAACAATACTTTTCGAATGATAAAAAAATCCGTGAAAAATGGCTAGTTAAAAAGTCGAAATTTCTCTGAAGAAAAAAAAACCCATCCGAGTATTCCGTTAGTTTCGTTACGAAAGTCGGAACAAAATTATATATTTAAACAAAAACATCGTTTAGGAGACAAAACAAATTTATATTTTAAACACAACTGCTCAACTTTTGACAAAGTTTAGAGTCTATGGAAAACATTAAAAAAACGGATAAAACATTTTTTGAGATTTCTTTCGACAGCCATTTCCCAATACGTTTGAAAAGCAAATGTAATTTTTTCACATAAATCAAAACATTAGTTAGACGAAATAGCATGCCTCAATTCAATTAGGAGCAATTTTTAAGACGTATTAATTTGCTGGTTATGCATCATTAGCAACAAATCTATCGCTCGAATTATCCAGAAATGGCAAAATTCGTAATATTTAAACCCCCATTATTTGCTGTAAAAAATCTGTAAAAAATTGCTGGATAAAGAATCGTAATAAGTATGAAAAAAAGTTTAAAAAAAGATGTGGCGAAAATCATGAATTGCTGTTGTTAGTATTACCAAACATAACAATTTATCTTATCGAAATTTTAAGAATAAGATTGCTTACTCAGCTAAAGAATCTTTCAAATTGGTATGTGCGAAAAATGTTTCTTCTTGGAAAGTAAGACTTTTTCCATAAGCTGATCAGATACTTTAGATGTTAAAAGGCAATCGGAACATTCCTGGTTTTCATTCTATGTACCAATTCTTATTGAGCTAGGTTTGGCAATGAATCATTCGGCTGGTATAATTTTGGACTTCATAAATGAAAATCTTGCATGCTCTAATGTTGTTTGTACTCAAAAAAAAACAGTTTAATTCCCAAAAAAATGCTTTTCTCAACATGAGCAGGAGAACAAATTTGATATGTGAAATCAACTGTTTTATATCCCCCTACATGCGATTTAATTCATTTAGCTCATTTGGCTCATTTAGCCCACCAAATTACAAATTGAATGAAAAATCTCCAAGCATAAGCACATTTGGCGCGTTTGTATGAATTGCATTTTTTTATACAATTTTTTTTTTCAAATTTATTACAAGTTCGAGGAGAACATTCTACAGTTGTTCACCTAGGGGAAAAGATTGTACGGTTGACCTGAGATATGTGATGCCTGTCAAAAACCCTCGACACAAATACTAATGGTTCCCATTTTGAACTCAATTTTTTATATCATTTAACCAAACATATACTATTTTTTTTCAGAATAATACTTTGCCCAATAATAAAATGAATTTTCACATTTTTTACTCATTGGTCCGGCCATTGAAAAAGGGGAGGAACTTTGTATTCGGGTAGGTTTTAGTTTTTCTTTTTTGTTTTCCACCTAAGGTCAGGTACCACAAATAGTCATTGCACTGAGTTGAGTGATATATCTTACTAATTAAGCAATCGAGTAACGTTTGTTATAAATGAAAATTAGCAATTTTCGTTACAAAAATTTGATTTCTCAGAAAAAAAAACTATTTTCAAAAACTTCATTCAGCTCTTCTTTCGTTAAAAAAAATCAAAAATATTTTAAATTTTTAGTGCAAAAAATTTTGAAAAGTTACGAAAAATTTGCACAGTACGGGAACACTTTGTGTTGTAATATTGCAGGAGAGTATTCTGAAGTGGCTGGAGTTGAAGGAGATAGAGGAGAAGGAGAAGGAGGGGGAGAAGAGGCGAAGAAAGAGGGGGGAGCGGAGGAGGAGGGAGGGGGAGATAGTGAGTAGGGCTAACAGGGAGAGTGAGGCTGCAATCGCCTACTCCAACTGGTTCAAAGAAAAGAGGCGCGCCATCAATTCCATGGAGGTACTTAAACCCAATCACAAAAACTGAGATTACCTTGACTTTAGTGTTTATCAATCTCTAAAAACAACGTCTTTTTTTGTTTAAAAAAAAAGAATTTTTTTCTTTATTTTTTCATCAATTTTAGTTTAATCAGTCTCTGATACAACTGTGTTTTTTTTTCAAAAAAAGTGCTGAAACTGACAAACGTTCGATGCTTATGAAAAAACGATCTTAGCTTAACTATTAAATCAGGAGACTTCAAAACAATTTCTTTTAGAACCAGCTCAAAATAGCATCGGTGGAGAATTCAAGACAGACTGAGCTGAAAAGACAGAGCGAAGAGTCCTTCCAGAAGTGGCTGAGAGCCAAAAGTGAGCAGAAGAGAAAAGAAAGACTGGCTCAGAAGAAGGCCAAAGAAAGTGAGCAGAAAGACGATCAGAAATTAGCCGAACAGAGGGAGAAAAGCTTCCAAACATGGTTGCAGAACAAAGAAAAACAAATGCGACGTGAACAAAGTCGGCAACGAAAACTCGAAATGGAAGAAAGAAAAATAGAAGAGCAAAAAAGCAGCGAAATGATTGAAAATATTGAAAAAGAACATCAAAAGTCAGACCATGAAAAAGATGAGGACAGCGAGTCGGAACAATTAGCACATGAGTTTTTGTCCAGGCGAAGACAGAAACGCGCTCCAGTAGCTCGCGGCAGAAGTGCTTTCCAGGAAATAGAGCCTGAAAAAGTCGGCAACGTTTCCAGGGCAGAGTTTGAGAGGGTGAAATTTGAAGATACCCAAAAAGAAATTGAAAAGCAGAAAAGAGACGCCTCGAAGGGGGTTGAAGGAGGAGGAGGAGGGGGAGAGAGTAATTGGGATAAGTTTTACAAAGAGGATAGAAAGCAGATGTACGAGCGACCAAGGACAACTGGGCCGTTTAGAACCAATATTAGAACAAACATCGACAAAACGACGCCTAAAAACTCAAGGTAAACGATATCTGAAGTTTTATCTTGAAACACTAGTTCTTAAAAAATCTTAGAAATGTTTCGTTTCACAAGACATTTTTTGCTAAAATACCTAGTCAAAGTTCTTTGCAATCCATTATATAGCGTTATTTGGTATAACCAAAACAACAAATCATATGCTTTAAAAGAGATCATGTTTTCAAATCATGTCTTGCAAAAAAAAATGTGTTGAAATTGATTAAAAAAACAATTCAATACAAAAATTAAAGTAAAGAAAGATAGTATGAAAAGAGACCGAAAAATGAGGGAAAAAAACGGTCTCATTTTATTTGTTTTTAGAGAATTAACCAAAAAAGAAGTCTCTCCCAGTCCCTCGACAACAATGCGACAACTACGCAAACCTAAAATAACTTACGAAGAGTTTGTCAAACTGGACGCGGAGAAAAAGAGAAAAGCACTGGAGCCAAACATCAGCAAGGACATTTTAGAAAAAAGACTTCGGGAAAGAAAAGAAAGTGAGGAACTGTCTAAGAAACGAGTAGACACTGGACTGAATATACAGAGACGAGAGGGGAACAGGAAACGAGACCAGAATTTGCTGGACAGTATTTTGAGACAAGAAAGGCCGGAACCTCAAGGCGCAGAAGAAAGTGAAGCTGTGAATGAGTTGAAGAACCAATCAGATTTAAATGAAAGCAGGCAAGATGAGAAAAAGTTGGAAGCTGGGGCTGATAATAAAAAAGAAGTGAAGTTCGTTGAGAAAATAAACAGTGATGAAGACAATGCAATTGAGTTAGATCGAGTTGGTTAACTCATAGAGTAATTTCGGATAGGGTACACCGTCTGCTCGTCACGCTATCTTATTTTCGGCCGGATAGATTCGTGCAACTTCTTAGTCTAATACCGATCCTAATCTTACTCTTATACTATCTAGTCTCAGGTTGTTTAACTAGTCTCTGCTAGGCTCAATAGATCTAGGGTATACTGGTTTATTGCGGCTGCTGAAGTGCTCGGGAGAGTCCAACTAATTTCTAAGTTAAATTCAAATCTCTCTGGTGCTGAAATTACAAGTAACTTCAGCACTTACAAATAAGTGGGTTGTTAGTTAGATGGATCATGATTGGTTAATATTAAATACTTTACATTGGTAAAATATCTAAATTATCCAATCATAAAATGTAGTCTAGATCAGGTTCCACCCATCCGGGTTTTACAGAGTTTTTTAGAATAGTTCTTCTGCAATTCGAAGGATGGATGATGGACGTTGGTGTTTGGCGAACATCTTATTTCTTCTGTTTCTTCTTTGTTAAAGAAGTTCCAGGAAGCTGGAGTTAGAGACATAAGACGTTGTGTCTTCTAGTGACAACGACTAAGTCTTTGCAACAAACTCAAATCTGATTTCAGAATGGTTTGCTATGTCAGGTTTTTCTGTTCTGCGTGGAGAACTTCTTTTGTGTCTGATCTAATTTGGGAATGGCGTGGAGATTGTGCGTGGAGGGGATGCCTGGTTACTCGGATCTGTACGTATACTTGAACATCGAGGTGGTCATTGGTCTAGTTCAATGAAGTCCTTTTCTGCGAAGTCAAGTCGTACTCTAAATCCTTTGAGTTGTGATTGTGAGTGGCATATCGATTGTGGTTGGCCATTCTCTCTCGAGTGTAGTGGGGTCGTTTTGTCTTTAGATGTTCGTCCTTGGTGTTGTATTCTGATCTATGTATTGCATAATGTAATTTACATTTTATAAAACATTTATTAGTTTAATATTTTTTAATTATGATTTTAGTTAGTTGTTTTCACAAAAGCTTTTTGTTTTAGTTCGGTTATTTTGAAGAGTTACTCACAATTGAGTAGCTCTTATTAAAAATAGAGGTGTGGTCACAAAGCGTGGATGTAGCGCGGTGGGTTAGGCCGGCTATAGAGCATGCTCAGGACGTCCTTCCTGGTGGGTTAGGCCAGGAGTGGGAGTATGATTTCATGCGGTTTTTGTGAGGGGTCCTGTTATGTGACAACGTTTTATGTTGGGTTTGTTGTGGTTTTTCTTATGTCTTGTTGGTTATGTCCTTTTTCCAAAAAGCAAATTGTTCGTGGTATGGGTTTGTCTTTCGACTTTTTTGTGTTTTATTATTTCTTTCTTAGACTTTATAATAGTCTTCAAAAGAATAAATTATCCAGTTTTAAACTGGGTTAATCCGGTTTGGGTACCGTTGGTTTCCTTTTCTTAGTCATGCTGTTATTCTATGATTTGTGGTATTTAGTAAGCTGCGTTGGTTAGTTTTGTTTAGTATATGATTCCTTTCCAACCGGGTTAAAGGAAAGTTTGAAACATGTTATTATATGTTAGAGTTGTTGAGTGTGAAAACTTGAAACTGAAATTCATTATTTTAAACAATTCTTCGTGGGCGAGCTGTGCGAGTGTGGATAGAATTTCTGTGCGAATAAATGAGAATATCAAAAGGTTAGTACTGCATTTGCATTTTATTAATTTACTGCATAGAATTTGGAAATTTACTGCTAGTTATGGGGGAATTTTAAGTTACAAATTTTCATCATAATTAGATTTACTGCTTGTGGGGAAAATTTTAGAAATGAATTTACTGCATTGGTATTAAATTTATAAATTTATAAGTGTAAGAGATTAATAGAATTTTTGAAATCTGTTTGATGAAATTTGCGATTTTTATTTGTCTTTTGTGGTTTTTGTAGGTGATTGTCGGATGAAGGCTAAAAATCTAAAGAAAACATGGATAAAGTATGGTGAGTTTTTTAATATTTTAATTAGTTAGTAATATTCATTTAATTCATACTTACCTGTTAGTCGTCGGGGAAAAAACCGTGGGGGAAGATGTCGTGAATTAGTTCTGAAGTTGTTAGTAGTTTAGCTAAGATGCGGATGATATTTTTAGTCTGAAGCAGTGGCCAAAGCAATTGAAGTGCCTTAATAGTGGTTAGTTCTTCAGTGCCAACTGCAAACTCATAAGGTGTGTTTTGGATTAGATTATATAATTTGTGATTGAATTTAGTGTTGTGGATGAATTCTAAAATTGGGATTTCTATAGGTTGTACAAACTCGTGCGGGATAAGGAAGGGTCGGGATTCTTCGGCGTTGAAGGTCTTGGTGATGGGACAGAAGATGTACATTTGGGTTATGGGATCATAATTGCGAAGAATACCATGAAGGTTAGTGTCTTTAATACAATATGTGAAATTTAGGAAAAATGGTGAAGTGTATTTGGAATTAATGAATTGAAAACGATGGTGTGGTTGTCTAGAGGGTGTGTGTAGGTCAAAGTGATTTTGGATGAAGCGATAATAACTATATGTGTGGGTTTGTTTAGTGCGCAACATAATATCGTGTGAGCAGTGTAAATCTCTTTCGTGTGGTGCAAGGAAATGAAAGGTTAGTGAAAATATTTGGAAGCGTTCTTTAAAACTTTCGTATGCTTGTGTGTCTGTTAGTGCTTCTGAAATAATGTGATCAAACTTTCGGTCGAAGATGTTTAGTGTAAATATATATGGTGTCTTGATGAAAAATTTCTCGGTAATTTGTGGATTAGCGAAGCGATCGTCGTCTAAGAATTGATCTTGGTTAGCTCTGATGATGTTGTGATCATAGTATTCGAGTGTATATTCGTTAGCTCTAGGTGCAGTGTGTGTTTTTAGTGATTTTTTATATCCAACGTAAGTAAATTGTCTAGCGGTTAGTGGTGTAGTGAGTCGATATAGCATGTCCGTATTTCGCTCTATATCGATGTGAGTGTTAGATAAAGGTAAGCAAAGAGGGTTAGTAAAATGATAATATGATGTCCAAGAGAGAGTGGGCATTAAAACGTATTCATCTACAAAGTTGTGTGTTTCGTTAGTGTCGTGGGGGGTGTTTAAGGTGTATTGTGGGAATGAGGGTAAGGTGATGGCTAAAAATTCTTTTGTGTTAGTATGCTTGGGGTGGTTGATGTATTCACGGGCTGTTCCTGGTTTTGCTGGGAAAGGATGGTTGGGGAACTTTCTTTTAAAAGTGCGGTAAGCTCTATTAGTGTTGAGTGAAGATTCAGTTGATGTTGATGATGGTGCTAATGATTCAGTATAATTTGAAGAGGGTGTAGGGGTAGGGGGGTTGGATGAATTTATTGTGGAGGAGATTTGGTTTTTTGTTGGGGTATGGAGGTGGTAGGGTTGTTGTTGAAGGGTAATAAAATTATCTAGCTCTGGGGAGATTCGGGGGGTGTCTGGAGAATGAGATGATTGGTCAGAATGGTATGAGGAGTAGGTTGGGGTAACTTGGGAAGCATAAGAGGGTGTGGGAGTGATTGGGTCAGGGTTATTGGATAATATGGGTTGAAAAGGGGGTTGAGAAAAATTAGAAGAGTTATGAAAATGATTTGATGGGGATGGTTCTGAGTCGGCAAATTCATCGGGGGTTTCAATATTCGGGTTATTGAGTTGTGAGATGGAATATAAAACTGAGATGTGTGAATTAGTGTCGGAATTCATGCCTGATGTTACATTACTAGATGGAAAATCGGGTGGCGGAAAAGCAAAAAGTGGTATTATTGGGATTGGAGAGGTAAGATTGGTTGGGTGGGAATGTGATCGGTGTAGTGATCCAAGTTGGCGGCTCATCGTGGGCTAAAAAAATGATTATTTTGAGACTGAAAAGCGGTGGTATGGGGTTGTTCAATAATTTGTTCATAAGTATTATCATCTTGTGACTGGTGTGTCATTATATGTTGGATGGGACTTTGTGATGTGGTGAGTCGAAAATTTGGATTATGTGTGATGGCTAAATTTCGAAAATTTCGTGGGACTAGGGATAGTGGATGGTTATTTGGTAGGGGTGGTAATTGTGGTGCCGTTGGCGTTATGTCTACATTGTTATGTTCTTCGTCGTATGTATTTTGTCGTGTTGCTATTTTTGTGTTATATTCTTTTATTTGTGCGTCTAAAAGAATTTTGTTTATAGATGTAGAAAAGATTCCAAAAAATCCTGCAAAGAGTATGCGTGCTACGCTTGCTTGTCTGTTTACTTGTGTGTGTATAGCACATGTGTTGTAGATTCCTTTTAAAAGTGAGAAAAGAAATCCAATAAAGTTAAACATTGCGTATAAAATAGTCAATTTTTCTAAGATGTAGTAGGGCCATCCTAGAAAATCGAGGATCTCATTTTTGAGTGTAACAAAGCTAAAAATGTTAATTGGTGATATATCTTGGGGACGGTATTTTTCACCGTTTAGATATATATAATCTTTAATGTCTTTAAAATATCCGCTATAGTCTTGCGTGTAGATATCGGCAAATCCTGCGGTTTCTGCAAGTTTGCGTAAATTTTGGTCTATTGATTGTCTTTGTATAGTGTCCATTTGTGTTAATAATTCTTGGAATTGTTGTGTTCTAATGTGATGTTGAATATCTGATTTTGAGTATATTCCTATTGATTGTAAGTCTATATTTGGGTTTCGAGCAATAGCGCGAATGCTTTCTGGTGAAAATTTTTTGAGTGATTGCATTAATGTGGGATATGGAGTGAGAAGATAATATTTATTTTCATCAGGGTTTAGTTGTACTACATTGTGGCTGTTTTCTGATCCACATGGGACTGCGGTATCCCAGAAATAGGTTCTTCGTGAAAGTGTATCCACGAAATGTACTTTATTCTTATAAAAGATAGGGATTCTTTTATAACATCGTTTATCTTCAAAAACGTATAGTGGTGATACTTTTTTAGTACAAGTATAAAACCATAAGATGTTTCCTTCATAGTCTAAAAAATTTGATCTATTTCCAGATAATAAGTATCCTGCATAGGGTATTTTTAATACTGCTAGTGCAAGTGATTGTAATATTTGTGTTCGTTCTAATTCGCATAGTTGGTGTAGTGTTTCTAATTCGGAGAGTGACATTTCTTGAAAAATTCGGCTAATTGTATAATCTAGTTTCATATCTAAATGAATATCATAGTGGATATTACCGAAATATGTAGTATTCATTAGTGATAATTCTTGTAAGCGTGTGCTTCTGGTGTCATGGGGTTTTAGATGTCCACCAGGTTGTCCGTTGCTTTTTTCAAAATTAACTGGTATATAGGATGTTCCTTCGTTTGGAGGATGACCTGTGGCATATGGGTCGATTTTTACTTTTCCAGTGGTCATGTCGAATCCTTTTTCGTATTCAACTAATATTTCAGAGTATTGTGTTCTGTGAAGTGGGTTTCTGTATTTACATGCAAGTTCTGTTTCTTGATATATTTGAAAACGTGTCAATTTATTTTCTATATTGTCTATGTTTCTAAAATTAGAACTTAGTTTTCGTGATGGATGGACTTGTTCATATGGAATTGTTTGTATAAAATATTTTTCGTGAAATTTTATCATACGAGCGTGTATTTTTGCTACTTGAAATGTTGTACATGTATCTTCGGGGAACCAAACAATTGTTGCTTGTGTTCTCGTTGTAGGGTCGCAATAACCTTGATCATTTTTACAAGGTAATCGGATTCCTTGATAGATCATTGTATTATCTGATAAATCTCGTGTTAGTTGTATTTTTTCGAGTTGTATTTTCCAATCGAAAAACATTATTTCTTGGTATCCTTTATTTTTTGTGTCTGCTTTGCAGTTTGATGGGTCATTTATACCAATGTGTGGTATCCAATGTTTATCGTGTAGGTCATAGGTTAATCGTCCGTGTGCGCCGTTATACGGGTATTTGTTGTCTAGTTTTATATGTCCTTGGTGTCTTTCAAGTTGTGATTGATGTACAGAGTCTGAAAAAACTTGAAAATTAACTAACTTTCTTGCGGAGTTTTTATTTTGTGTGATGTTTAGTCTAAGTAATTCACTTTTACAATCGTCGGGATTGAGATGTAAAAGACGTTCTATATTACTCTGATAGAATGATTCATGGTCAAGTCGGTTTTTGTTTCCGTTCGAGACTTGTGAACAATGTACTTTCTTTTCGGAAAATGTTGCTGTGAATTTATAACCTGTAACTGTTGTTGCTCGGGCTTTTGAATAGAGTGTTGCTATTACATCTGTGGTTTCTATAGCTTGTGGTTCTGTTTCACATTGTGATACTTGATTTATTGCATATTTATGTAGTGTTTTTTGTTCATTTTCTTCACAATCGTAATGTGTTACTAATAAATCTTGTGGTCCTGTACGAGGGGAAGGGTTTATGTTTTGATTTGAGATTACTAGAAAAAGGAGTTGGAGAAAAATTAATAATTTTAGAATATACATGTGTATGATAATCCTGAGTATGGATTATAAAATGTAATGTAGCCAATTGTGTTTTTGGTATATCTGTCGTATTTGTATATTACTTCAGTAGTTATAAACGGTGGTGGTAGTGATTGAGCTGTTATGTTAGGTGGATTTAATGGGTAGGGATGTTGGGTAATATTATTTAACTTAACTGTGATTTCAAACTTTAATTGTAAACTGTTTTGTTGGAGTATTTGAATATTGTGATCACGGATATCGTTGTGAATATCTTGGCGATATTGTAATCTATTAAGTGCCCAGTTATGAAGGCGGTTACTTTCTTGATGTTGTCCAAATAATGGTGGAGGTGCTGTAAATGTATTCCAATCTAGTCTTAAAGGAATATTTATTGATGATTGTTCTCGATATCTGGCGTCGAGATTATTTGGAAAATTTAAGTTAAAAGGTGGTGGCGAAATCTGGCTTATTGATGGTGTTGATGGTAGTGATAATGTTTCTGGTAGTGATGAGGATGTTGTTGTATCCGTAGAAATATCTATTGGATTATTGACTAAATTTAATTCACCTTGTGTAAATGAATGTGTTGTCCAATATGGTAGTCGTGATGCCTGGTTTGGGGGGTTAAAGGGATTTTCACGTATTTGTTCAGATGTTGGTGTTGAACCTAAGTAATCTGATGGTAGGCTTGAGGTGCTACGTTGTGAAAGAAGCGTAGGGGTTTCTGGTAATATACAAATGGGGTTTTCTGGAGTGTTTTGTGATGAAGATTGAGGTATATCAAAATGAACTCGGGGAGTTTGAAAATTTCTGTTTCGTCGAGGATGTATAATTTGTCTATTTATTTCGACTGTATTTTGGTTTTGACTAGGATTTCTTATTCTACTTAGTTCTTGTGCTAGTGTTGGGTATAGGTTATATGTTGGTTCGCTTAGAGGTGCTTGTCGTTGAACTGGTTCTAGTGGTTCTGATAAACGAGCATGTCGTTCTTCAAAAGTGTATGGATTGTCTTGAAAAGAAATTCGTGTAGATGTTTGAGGATTTTGAGTAATTGAAGGTGGTGTTTGGTTATCTTGGGATGATGTCGGTGAAGACTGACTTTGTGACTGTTGGGTAGCAATTTTTGATGGATTTTTGAATTGTTACTTTAGTGGGAAGGTTTATGTTTATTATAATATTCTTCCAAAAAAATAATTAGAAAAATTGTTGCTAGGGCAAATGTGAAGATTGCTTTCTTTATACATTTACATATTGTCAAAATGAGGGATGATAAGAATGCTATGAAAATTACAAACAATAAAAAAATATCAGTTCTACTGAAAATTTTTCGTATCATTTAGACAAGTTATATGAATCGTACCTGTGGATGTAATCAAGGGTTTTGGAAAGTTGGAGGAATAGTTCGAGTATAGTGTAGAAAATTAAAAAAATGTTACAAAAAATGATTAGGATTATTAGAAAAGATTCAAGTATATCAAAAAGAAATATTATAAAGGTTTCAAGTTTTGTAAAAAAATGTTTAAAATTTATGAGTATTTGAGTAACTGATTGAGAGAAGAGCATTTAAGAAATGATCTCTTGGTCGAATATTTTTTGCTGTTTGAGGCGATTTTCTAGTGTGGTCGGATTATTTATTAGTTTTTTGACAAGTGGGTTGAGTTTTGTAAAAAATTGTTGGGGGCAATTTTCATGGTGATTGGGAGGTCGTCTTTTTCTTTATTTTTGTTTGTCAAATGATCCGGGGTATGGTGAGATTTTTATGCTTTAGGCTAATTGAAATGTTCATTTTGTTACTTTAGGCTAAGTTAACAAATTTGTTTTGGGGGTATTCGTGGTCTGAGTTGGGGAAATATTGTTGATCTTTGGGTTATTAGATAAGGGAGGGGTACGGTATTATGGTGATATTTATTTTAGTTGTCAAGTTGGAGTGGTTTGCTTATTTTTGACCTGGAGGTCGTAAAGTTATAGTTATAGATGTGCCTGGAGTTCTATATGATTCGTCTAATTGGTCTTAGTTTGAGTTAGAGAAAGTGACGGATTGGATGAATCCTATTGGTCTATTTTGAACTAGAATTATTACGTACTTGTCAGCATGTTATTTTGAAAAATGTAAATGAAAAATGTTTCGGAGGTTTCAAGATAGTGAAGTATAATGTTAAAATTACTTTTGAAATTCCACTTTCTTTAAAATTTTAGATTGGGGGATGAATATTTTATAGTTTTTACGTGGTTGATTTCGGAGTCTTGTTGTTTTTCTATTTTCTGATTTGTCGATTTGTTCTTGGGGTATTATTTGTTCGGTCATTTTTCTATTTTTTCTTTGTTTTGGGGATTCTTTATGGTTTTGTGTATTGTTTTTGGTGGCGATTGGTTTTGTGTTTTGATTTTTGGTGGGGTTATCATTTTGTTCTGTGTTTTTCAGATGTGGTTCATTTTGAATGATTTTTAATCCTGTGAAAGAATATAATTGAGTTAATTCGCGGAGTGCGTATTCTTTTGGGTAATAAGGTAATAGGTTGTTTCGATGTTGAACGATTTCTTTTTTGTTTGAGTCGGTAATTTTATATGTGACATCAGTGGGTTTTGCAATTATTTGGTATGGTCCTTTTCGAAGGGGTTGTAATTTTTTAGAAATTCCTTTTTGAGTATTAAAATTAGGTATTAAAACAAATGTTCCAATTTTTAATTCGGAGGCTGGTGTAAAGCGTGAATTGATTTGTTCATTAATGTTTTGTCTTTGTAATAACTTTTTTGTTATTTTTTGATAAATTTCATTGTGTTTTTTATCTCTATTTAGAATCCATTCGGTGTGTGTACCGGAGGCTAGTTTAAGAATTTGTGGGTGATGAAAATGATCTTCATCGTGTGTATGTAAAGGTAGGTTATAACAAATTGAGTCTTTATTTGGTTGACAATAACCTTGTGCGTTTTTATGAGAATTTGCTGTAAACATTATTGGTTTGCGTGGCTTTTGGTTAAAAACCATTTCGCATGGTGACATTCCTAAAGTTGTTGTAATTTGTGAATTATACGCTAAGGGAAATAATTTTACATCTGCTGACCATTCGGTATATTTTGTATCATTTCCGTTGATGATACATCTGAGATATTCTTGTAATGAACGGTTCATACCTTCGACTAAGCCGTTTGTCCAAGGTGCATGAGATGTACGTGGTTTGTGTTTAATGTTATATAAATGACATAGTGTGATAATTTCATTATTTATGAATTCTGTACCGTTGTCTGTAACTAAAATTTCTGGTAGTCCGAATTTTGCTATCCAGTGTTCATAGAGTGTTGAGTAAGCGTAATAAGCGTTACAATGTGGTACTGGGTTAAGTGCTACATAATGTGTAAATGCGTCAACAATTACCATAATGTAGGAGTTTCCTTCGGATGAGGGTGAAATTGGTCCTTTTGTATCAAAGGAGATACGATGGTTAAAGTACAAGCTTTGTCCTTTAAAATCTTGTTTTTGTGCTATTTGTTTTTGATTTGGGTAAGGTTTATTTAGTTGACATACTATACAGTCATTGCATAGTACTTTTATCCAAATTGGTGCATTTGGGAAGTAAAAATTTTGTATAAAATTTGAATATGTTTTTTCTGATCCAGAGTGTCCTTTAATATTTTGTGTATGTGAAATATTAAAAGCTATAAGAATCATACTTAAAGGGAGGCAGGGAACTGTAGATTCATTCAGGTTATACTCTAAAAGGTCTGTATTTTCGTTAATTGTTGTGTTGTTAAATTTGCGAAAGTATCGGAGGAGTGTTTTGTTTCCTAGAATGGTTGAATCTGCCTTGACAGGTTTAGTTTTATATTTGTGCCATGATTTTAGTTGTCTAATTATCGGGTCAATATTTTGATAATGTTTCAGTGTTGAAATTGTAATCGTTTCTGTTGGAGGGAGAAAAATGTTTTCAATTTCGAATTTAGATAAGGGTATTGTATCAAGTGGGTCGTGAAGGTCAAAAACTTGATTTATTGTGTATTTTGAATCATTTTTTTGTGGTCCTGATAAATTTATTTTATCAGTTAAATCTTCTTTTTCAATTAGTGGAAAATGGTCTTTCTTAGGCGGGTGTTGTTTTGTTCGTTTTTGTTGGGTGTTATTTTTTATCCATTGAGAATATGGGATTGGTTTGAAAGTTGATGTTCCAAGTAGATCAACTTCATAATGATTATTTTGACAATCTAAATAAAGTGGGAAATGTTGTAAATTATTTATTTGTGATTGTTCAATATCAGTTTTTACTGCATATTTGCATTCCAATCGGGGTGATGTTTCGTTTTCTGCAAGGTAGAATTTTATGTTTTTGGGTATTTCAACTGTTGTTTTTCGTGTAAGTAATTCAGGTGGTGTATTTCGACTTAAGGTGTCTGGTAATGCAAGATTTTTTCCTGCAGTCCAAACTATATGTAAGTTTGGAAATTTCATTAGAATTAGTTGAAATCTGTAAACTCGGTGGTTTGGGTTAGATTTTTGTGTAAAGAGAAAGATGATTGGTTTATGGTCTGTGAATAGAACTGTTGGATGTTTTGATCCAAGTATCAGAAATTCATATTCTGTTAGTGTATATATTATGGCTGTACATTCTCTCATTAGAGTTGAGAGTCGTAGCTCTGCTTGAGTGAATAATCGAGAATTTACATTTTGATTCATCTATAAGTGAATTGAGGTATCTAGCATCGAGAACGATTTTTAATGATTCTCCTTTAGCTAGAATGATAACAGGGTTGATAAATGTGTTGCCTTTTGGTTGTTCTTCTTTGTTTACTGGTGATATAATGTTGTATTGTTCTAAAATGTCGAGTAATCTGTTTACTTTATCATGTAAGTGAATTGGTACTTTACTTGCTCTCTGTTTTTTGAAAACTGCGTCTGGTTTTAACGGGAGATGTAGTGATGAACTGATTTTTCCAACATCGAATTTTGATGTTGCATAGACTGATGAATATTTAATTAGCTGTTTGGCTAATTTTTCGAATTCGTCTTGTGTTATTTGTGAATGTTGGAAATTAAACATTGTTAAAAATTTTTGTTGGTCCTCTGTGTAGTTACTTATGTTGAATGTAGGTTTGAAATATGGAGTTTTTGTGAAATAATCCGTATTTCTGTTTTCGTTACTTATTATATTATTTATAGATAATTCTTCATTAAGAATTGTAGATTGGCAAATATCTAGTAATTGGAGTATATTATTTACGCGATAGGCTTTTTCGTGTATTGGTGATATTGTAGCGTTGGTTTCACAATATCCTAAAAGTCCTAAAGGTAATGTTACTTGGTAAGGTGTGTTGTTATAGACATGTAAGGAAATGATATCGGAATTCGAATTTTTCAAATATTTTATGGATGAGATTGTGATTTTGAAAAATTTGTGAATAGGTTTGAATTCAAATTCTGACATATAAAATTTTTGTTTGTTTTGTTCTTTATCATATTGGTGAACTTGTTTGATTGAAAAATTATAGATATTTCCTGATAGTGGTTTTAGGTGTTTTCTTTGTTGGTTAAATATCGGGTAGAATTTTGAAAAGAATGGTGGTTGTTTATTTAATCTTTGAAAAAATGTTAAGGATGTTTCTTTTGTTTTTGTATATTTATCTTTGATTAATATTTTACTATTTAGTATGTTAATTGTTGGTATATACTTCGAAATAAATGGTATTCCAATGATATTATATTTAATGTCAGTGATATGGAATATTTGTTTAAATGGCTTATTTAAAATTTTGCTTTGCTCCATTGTTCTGGTGGGGAGGAGAAATAATTGGATTTTTCCGTAGTTTATCAATGTTGATCCTTGTGCTGTTGCTAACTTACTGGATGTTTCAAGAGGTGTTAGCTTTGGGTGTAAAGTTTTTATTTCATTCCATGTGGGGATGTTTATTATGTTTGATTCTGCTCCTGAATCAATTAAAAAATCTATTTCAAGGTCTGGTGGTTGAAATTCTTTATTTCTTGGGCTTTCTAAGAGAAATGGTATTGTCCAAATTTTTTCTTTGGGTTGTTCTTTTTGTATATTTTGATAAATGTGGTTTGTATTCAAGCATTTTGTTTTGGTATTTTTATTGGTTTGATTTGTAGTGTTAATCTCATTTGTTTCTTGCGTCGTTGGTGTGGAATTTATGGGTGTAGTGTAATAATTTTGAAGAAATTCTGATTGATTTTCATATATGTGTGATGAAAAGGGTTGTTCATATATGACAGATTCATAGTCATTTTCGACTTTTATCATATTGATAGAAAGAGTGTTTTCAGTATCACTTTCTGAATCTGACGATGTACAGTTTATTTGATTGAGTTTTAACGTATCAGTTACTGTGTCATCAATACCTGGAGGGTCTGATGTTGTTTCTGGATTAGATTGTACTTGATTGATTTGTCTTTGATGTTTAGGTGTACTACTTCTGTGGCGATTATTAGAATTATTATAGTTATTATTATTCCGGTGTGGTGATTGGGAATAATTTCTATAACGATTATTATAACTTGAGTGTCGATTTTGTGAATTATTTCGCGATCTATTTTGATAATTGTTGTTTGGTCTGTTATAGTTCGATCTATTATATGAGTTATTCCTTGATCGATTGTTCGGGTAATTCTGGTTTCGGTTGTTTGAATAACTTCTATTTCGATTATAGGAGTAGTTTCTATTCCTATTGTATGATGAATTTCGTGATTGGTTGTTTGGATAGTAGTTATTTCTTGATTGGGAATTAGATCTAGAAACAAATCGTTGTGTATTTGAATTTGATCTGGAGTAGTTATTTCGACTATTTGGTCTATTGTAGTGATTTTGTGATGAATTATTCGTGTTTCTTCGTTCTGGTGATCTTCCTCTATAACTTGAGTTATATGGTGATTGATTTCTTGTATAATTTGTATTGTTCGGGAGTGGTTTTCCTGAACTGTTGTTGCTGTAGACTGTTTTGTTCGGTAGATTTTGATCTTTTTTCATGTATTGATAGAATGATTTATTTGGTTCTTTATATTTTTGAGGTTTATTTTGATTGTCTTGCTGTTTTTGTCTACATTCGGAAATACTATGTCCGTATCGTCGGCAATAATTACACCATTTTTTGAAAGATGGTTTGCCTTTAAAGTTTGGGTTCTTTTCGTAAATATTGAGTATTTCAGTGATTTTTTCAACGAGGTCTGTCTCTGATTCCTGTATATTATTAATATTAGTGGGAGTCGTTTCAATTCTGTTAACGTATTGTAATTTCAGATTTTCCGTTTCTTCTAGTTTCATCGTGATTTCTGCTTGTTCTAATTTGTCTACTAGTTTTCGAAAATCTAAATCGGGTTCTCGAATTGAAGAAGGATGGGATGCTCTCTTTTTTATTGCTATTTTCCTTAATTGTGGTGTTAAGGTCATCATTAAGATTTCTGTCATCTTTGTGTTTTTATAGTCGTGTGTATTTAATGAATATGCTTTTCGAACTAGTGTTTCGATTCGTACTGCTATTTGCTTGATGGTTTCGTTTGGTAATCTGCGAATTTCATTACATAAAACTCTTTGTTGTTGTTTGTTTCTTTCGGAGTCAAACATTTTTGAAAATTCTTGTGTAAATCTTTTCCAGTTTGATTTTATTTCTAGAGGTAGTACTGAAAACCATTTTTGGGCTGCGCCATCTAAAGTTGTTTGTATCAACGCTGTGCGTCGATGTATCCAGTTTTGATGTAGTGGCGTATTAATTGGTTCAGGTCCAATATTTAAAATCAGGTTTGCTGTTACTGCATTTAAATAATCTTCTACAGAGTATTCAGGGTCTGTTCCTGTGAAAACCATTAAAGGTTTGTTTGATGTTATTGATGATCCACCCATAAGGTATGGATTCATTGTCATTTGTAACGATTCTGCTGCATTTGGCATTTGAGAAAAATTTGAAAGTTGGTTTCTTGTTATTTCATGTTGTTGGAGATAATATGGGAGTGGTATTTCATTTTGCATTTGTGATGGTTGATACGAGTGTGCAGTCATTGGATTTTGTTGTTGAGTTGGTTGAAAAGATTGTGTATTAATTAGATTTTGTTGTTGGATTGGTTGTTGATGTTGTGCATCTATTGGGTGTGGAGAAAAATTTCTATGATTTGTACGTGTTTTCTGTATTCCTTGTCTACGATATTCTTGAGTATTTGGTGCAAATATATCTGGTTGTAAGAAATCATCATCTGAGGATAAATAATCCATTTGATAAGATGTCTGTTTTTTATTTTTATTTTGTTGAAAAAATGGGTAATTTTCACTGTGATCCTGTGGAGGATTTGTTTGGAAATTTATTGAATTAGGTTGGGTCATTGGGTTATCCCAATTTCGAGATCTTGTATATTGGTTAAAATTTCTTTGTGGTTGATTATATGTTTTTGATGGATGTGTATAATTATAATTATGGTCTGTAAAGTTGTTTCTAGTGAATGTTTCGCGTGTTTTTGATGGTATTGTCATGGGTCTGTATGTTTGGTAATCCATATGTGAATATTTAGGGGCAACCGAAGGTTTAACGGTTGATTGTAAGGTTACCTGTGTTTGTGAAGGATTTGTATTTCTTGGTGTTGTTAAATTTGGGCGTATTGGTGAAATACTTTGTTGTGTAGTTGTTGTGTGTACAATTTCTTCATTTATGAAGTGTGATGGTGTCTGGATATCTTGTTGAGTAAGATTCCTAGTTCCATTGAGGTTTTCATTGTGTATAACTGTAGAGTTTAAACTATTATTTTGTGTATTGGGCAAAAATGTATTATAGTTTAATGGTGTTGCATCAATGGTTAATGGTATTACTTTTACATAATCTCTTATGTAAGATATCGTACTTATTGCTTGACTTGAGATTGATTGTGGGAAGCTTATAAATGCGGGATGAGACCATTCGGGGTCCCAAACATAATCTGATTGTTCTGTGATAGCGGTATCATCGTTCGAGTTTTGGGGTCTAAAATTTTTTTCTTGCTTGTGCAATTAAATCAATTTTGTGTGTGAAATAATCTATTATGAACCATGCCAAAATTTTTTGTAGATCGTGTTTTGTATGTTGTGAAACGTCGTCTTTCGTGAAATTTTCTTTAATGATGTTTAAATAACTAGAGAGTAGTGTGATTTCATGTCGTACTTTCAAATGTTTAGATGTTTCTGTCGGTGAGACATTTGTTATTGGGATTTCGTTTTCTAATATCGAAATATAACTATATATTATTGCGAAAACTTCATTGGTGAATATGGAGTTTGCTCTTTGTGAGTTATGATATTGGATGCTTTTTATATATTCTGAAAAAACTTTTGAAAATTCTAAATCAAGATCGTCTGTTTGAATTGTATATTTTCTATTATTATGGTTTGGTGAGGTGAATTCTATGGAGTAGATTCCATACTGTTGTGTTATGTTGCATATATCTTTTAAGTAGTGGTCTATGATTTGTCTTTTGATTTTTATATCTGGGAACTCTGTTTTACATGGACTGATTCCGGGTTCAAATAAATTTAATAGTAAATTTTTGCAAAATATATGCTGTCCTCTATCAGTGGTTGCATCTACTATAAAAGGAAAGATTTCATCATCATCTGGACTTTCTTCACCTGGGGTGTGCGTTGAGCTCATTTTTTCGTTCGATGACTGTTAATATGTAATTATTAATGTGTCGAATTGGTTGATTCCAATTGTATAAATATACTGGTTTGTGTTTATACTGCTTTTTTATTCTTCTTTTTCCTCTTTTTGATGAATTTGAAGTTGTTTCTGAGTCAGAAAAATATAATTGATCGTGAATTGGGCAATTTTTATCTATTGATTCTTTTAGTTTGTAAAGTTCGTCTAAACTGTTGGTTTCTGATTCTGAAAATGCGTTTCGATTTTTTGAAAATCTTTTTCGTGTTATTTGTCTTTGTTTCGTTATTATTTTTCTTTTTAGTGTTTGTCGTTTTGTTCGAATGTATCCAACTGTTTGTGTATGAGGTGTGATAACAAGGTCGTATTTTTTGTTATCTATTTCACAATTGTGTAAAACGATTGTTTGTTTATTTCCTAGGTTTTTAAATGACATAAGGTTTAGGATGACGGATGCAAAAGGTTGTTAAATGGTTTCTATTTTCTTAAACTGTTAGTTCTTACGATTTTTTGGTTAGCTTAACCTGGGTCTGTTTGTTCAGGGTTGGAGAGAAAAGTATATCGATTCCGAAGAATGATTTTTTACTTTCTCGTGGCTAGTATAAGTTAAGGTGTTAACTTACTTAATCTTACTTAGGGGTAGTGATTGTGTTCAAGGGTTGGAGAATAGTAAATCGATCCACAAGGTTCAGGTATAATTAGAACGCGAGTAGTTCGTTAGATACTATTTTAAACTTACTAAGTCTAAGATTTATCCTGGGTCTGGTAAGAGGGGGGGTCAAGTGAAGGATGAATAACCGAAGTTCTTCACTGTTTATCCTAATTTGAATGATTAGTTTTGTTTAAAAATTTCTATTAGTCTTAGGTCTTTAGAAAGGGTTGGGTAGTGAATCGACGTTTGAGGTCGTTAGACACTAATTAAGTGGGTGGGGGAGAACAAAGTTGTTCTGTTTGATCCAAGGATAAGCCTTGATGATCAAATTTGAAATTTAATTAAGTAGAAAATGATTTAAGATCCAAGGATAAGCCTTGATGATCTGGTTTTAAAATTAAGTGAATTTAAGTTTTAATAAAATTTTAAATGTGTGTAAAGGAAAGATTTAGTGTTTTGATGATATTAGTGGGTTTATGATTGCTGTTATGTTTTAGATGATGGAGCTGGAACAACAGGATGATTTATGGTTACTAACCATTTATTGTCATGCTACTAATTTTTATTTTTTATTTTTCAATAAATATTTTTCAAACATGTTTTGTATATTACTGCAGAGTTTTAGGAAAACGATCTTAGATCTTTTTATCAATCGTTATTGTATATTAATAATTTTGTTTAGCGCCTGAAATGATTTTGAAGATTAACTTCAAGGTTTTATGTTTGCAAATGAAAATCTAAATTCATTGCCAGTAGTATTCTAAATATAAAAGTTTGTTCTGGTTTTTGCCTAACTATCATATAGCTATATGGCAAGTTTCTACTTTGTCGTATGTCGTCTCTGGTTCGAGGTCTTCTTCCAATTCCGGGTAGTTCTGTTATCGTTCGGTTAAATTATTGACATTTCGATTAAATTATTGTCGTATAACATTTTGTAAATGTTTTTGTCTAATTTCTAATCTATTTTGGTTAATTCTAAGCTATTAAGGTCTTGTTCGAGACTTATGGTCGCACCAGATGAGTTAGATCGAGTTGGTTAACTCATAGAGTAATTTCGGATAGGGTACACCGTCTGCTCGTCACGCTATCTTATTTTCGGCCGGATAGATTCGTGCAACTTCTTAGTCTAATACCGATCCTAATCTTACTCTTTTACTATCTAGTCTCAGGTTGTTTAACTAGTCTCTGCTAGGCTCAATAGATCTAGGGTATACTGGTTTATTGCGGCTGCTGAAGTGCTCGGGAGAGTCCAACTAATTTCTAAGTTAAATTCAAATCTCTCTGGTGCTGAAATTACAAGTAACTTCAGCACTTACAAATAAGTGGGTTGTTAGTTAGATGGATCATGATTGGTTAATATTAAATACTTTACATTGGTAAAATATCTAAATTATCCAATCATAAAATGTAGTCTAGATCAGGTTCCACAATTGATGAAGTTCTATCTGTTAACTCGAAATGAATTGTTGTTTTTGAATCTATCATTTTGTAATTATTCTAATAGATTTTATCAAAAATAAAACAGTAGAAAAACGTGAGTCAAAGCAAATTTAGATTTTAAATCTGCGTCAAAAAAAACTTCCGCGTGAGACAGTTTGTGTGAAGCGCGTAAGAAAAACTGTAAAATACATGTTTTTTCAAAAACTGCTTTTTCAAAATTACAAAAACGCACAGAAAAATCATTTTGAAAATTGATGCAATAATTTTCAAAAAACCGTATAAACATTTTTGAAAGTTTCCTCTTAGAATCATTTGCCTCTGTTAATGCATTGCTGTTCCGATTACCCCTAAAAGAAGGTGGAACGGAACTATGACTAGAGTTGTTTTTTACGCCGCCCAATTTTACGTGCGCCAAGAAAATTTCAGTCAAAAATTTCCAAAAAAATGCCTAAAAAATCTGTAAAAAATGCCTGTGGTGCATAAAATTTGGCCAAAACAGGGTCTTTTTAGTGCTCTGGGAGAGCTAGGAAAACCAACTTGGTCGCCCTAAAAAAAGAAAGTTCAAAATTTTCGAAATTTTTTTGAAAATCCGCTCCCTTGAGAAAATCCTAGATCCGCCCCTGCATAATGCCACAATAAAATAATATTGTTTGTGAATCGATTTCTAAAAACGTATTTGCTGTTCTGAGAAAAAGATATAGGCTTTTCCGTAATTTTCCGACAACTTTTTTTCCGAGGAATGAGTTAAAGAGTGAAAATGAAACGAAAAAATATTTTTAATTGTTTGTAATCAATTCTAATTACGACGCGCTCTTCACAAGCACTCTTCGTATTTCTCAGCCCAAAAAGTATAAAAATGATGGTCAAATGAAAAAAATAAACAATTTTAGATTAAAACATTTTAAAATCTTATGTACAAATTGCTTCAACTCAAAACATTCAGCATAAAAGGTTAAATAAAATACAGTGTTTCTAATTATTTTCGAGCGACTCGATAAATTAACAGTTTTATCGAAAAATTAGGATTCACTGCAACTGGATCATTTTTGTTCAATTATTGCATAGATTCAGTGTTTATCTCAGACAAGCAGTTTTTGCAGTATTTTCAGGTCTACTCTGAGAATATTATCGCAAAGGAAGAAACTGTTTAGAAAATTGAATTTATCAAAACTTTTATCAATTTTGAAGTTTCTGTACTCAGTTCAAAAGTACAGCGTCAGCTTCGTTCAAAAAATCCTCTCAGTCCAAAAGAAAGAGAAACAGACATAGGAAAAACCTGGGCTGCAACAAAAATCTATGGGTGCATCAAGTGCAATCAGGCTCACTAGATTACTGCTGCCAGCAGAAATAGGCAAAATCTGTAGATGTGAGAATCTAGATCAGAAAAAATTATAGCGTAGAAGAGATGGTAGAAGGTCTGCATGACGAAAGATTCCTTGACTTAATATCCTAAATGAGAAGATCCCAGTCAAAAATATACCATTCCAAAAGATACCTCGTTCTAAAATTGCCCACGACACAAGATAATATAAGCGTCGCTTCAAAACAAGGAAACGGTAAAGTTTTTGCAGCAAAAGTTTCGAACATAAATGATTTTGCTAATCACTTGGCCTTCAATTTGAAACTCAAACTTCAAAACAGCCTAGACTACAAACGAATTTGAAAAGGTTTCCAATTAATAAAAACCAGCTTTGCCAAAAAATGGCCCAAAAGTTTTCAGACAACTGAAGTCGGTACAAATCTGAAAATAAGTTTTTGCAAAAGTCTTAAGCTCTGAAATCATTTACGCTCAAACTGGGATCAAATTTCTAGAGGCAGCATTTGCCCTTACGAATCTAGTTTTTTTAAGAAAAGTATATAGAGAAGGATGACTGCTTTGAATCAAAGCGGTTACTTCTAGATACCACACTTTAACTGCATTTGTGGTTGGGGCTAGACCACACAGAGGTTTTTTATAACGTTTCGATAAGAGAAAAAAAGTGTTTTTCGGCCAATCAAATCCTTTTTAATATACGTTTTTTGGAAATAAGCCGTGAGCTTGTCTAAATTTTTGAGATCGTTTTGTGAAATATCCAGTTTGGTTGCCACACTGCATGTTTCCTCAAATGCTATGTCGAACTCCTTTTCCACTTTTGACTCAGGCACAAAACTAAGCGCAGTAATCATATTCAGCGCTAAGACCAGCTCGCTGTTTGCTTCGTAAGTCTTTTCAAGGCCCAATTCGCATATTTTCCGCCTTAAGCTCCGACAGGGGTGAGAATAGCATCCCAAAAAGTCAGTTTTGCAATTAGACGCAAAATTACTCAACGCCGCCTCTTCAAAGTTGATCAAAATTCTTTCCGGGGTTATATCACCGATAAGCGATTTATGTGCGGTTAGGAACTTGTTATAGGTTGATAAGCGCTTATTGCTGAGCAGAGCGTAGACGCAAAATGGATAAAACCCGCAAACCTGGATGTGTACAGTGTAGAGCTGGTAAAACTGACTTGGGAAAATTTTGAAAGTACCGTCTACAAGCCAGGTTTTGTTGTAAAATTTAAGTGCATTGAGGATCTCAATGTCACCAAAATCAAAATGCGTTCCGTATCTTGTTTTCCATTAGCAAAAATACAAATATACTTAAAACGAACCTGTATTTCGAAATGACAGTCATCTGTGGCAATAGTGAGCAGGGATTTCATTTGTTGATTTCTGTTCGCATTATCGCAGACCGGGAGGGAAAAGACAGTTGGGTGGCTTTGTCGTCCTACACCAATTGCAAACTAGCTGCGATGATCTGGCTGTTTACTGTTTCTAGTTGATTCTTAACTGTCTCCTTTAATTGCTGAACTAGCTGCTGAGCTTTTGTTGTGCTGACTATGTTCGTTACTGTTTGAGATTATATTGCTCTCCGAAATTATTAAAGTTTTCGGGCACTTACATGATCTTCATTTGCTGCAGCGCCAGTGTGTTGTTTCTTCGTAACGCGTTTTTTCAAGATTATTCAGCGTTTGCCTTTTTGTGAGGTTCCCCATGTGAAAAATTTCATTTTCGACTATTCAATAAGTTAAAGACTCAGATAATGAATGCATAGTGCATACATTTTCAATTGAGTTTTTCTAATTCAATGCCTTTTTAACACTAAATAAAACACATGCTGACACTATGTTAATCCCAAATCTGATTCGACCCTAAATTTAGTTATCTTAATTTTGCGTTGTTCAATAATAGTGCGAACCTAATTGAGATATCATTACTCTAGATTTATTTCTGATTACACTTTGATCATGACTTTTGTTCGTAATTCATGGGTTCTTTTTAATTGGCATGGGCTGTTATGATATAGGCAATTTTTGTACAAGGGATCTTTTGGTACGATATCTTTTGTCATGGGAATTTTTGGTATGGTCTTTTGTCTTTTGTCCTGACACCGGCAGAAATTGATTTACCCGTAAAAAAAGCGTTTTCTACTAAAAACAACAATTTTGGCATTGTTTTTCAATGAACGTAAGTTTTTTTTGAAGCCGCAAGTCAAAATTTTGTTCAAGAGAACTGGTATGAGGTATTCGCAGATTTGTCTAAAACGATCTTAAACATAAATTAGAAGAAAAACAATATTGATTTTGCTGAAGCAGCAAAGGTCTTCTCTGTCTCAGTCCATGATCACAAAAAAAATTAAAAAATCTGAAATTGAATTGATAGGCCAAAGCTATAAAAAACGACTAAAAATTTGCTGACAATTTGAACGAATAGAAATTATTTTATGAATCAATCAACTAGAAGCTGGTTTTTTGGCTACAACTCAGTAATCAAACGACCAAGCATTGGCGCGGTAGCATTTAAACGTGCTAAGAGATCCTTTTTACCCTAGAAAAATCTGTTGCCGTTTGCCGATTACTATTTTATGGCGGTTTGCGGAAATCATCAAATTTGTCAGATTGCCGAAAGCTAGAAAATTCTTCGACTTGATTGGATGCACCTTTTCAAGCAGTATAGCGTTATGCCTCTTGTGAAAATTGTATGTTGTCTTTTATTTCTGGCTGTTTTGCTTTATGAATCAATGTTGATGAGATTAGACAAACGTTTTTTGCTTAGCAGGGGCGGATCCAGGATTTTCTCGAGGGGGTGGATTTTAACTATCACGACCCTATTTTGACCAAATTTTCTGCGCCGCGGGCAAACAATTGTGTGAAATTTTGACCGAATATCGATGTATTTTTGGCGCGCGCTATTCTTCAAAATAGTATATTTTGGCGCCAAAGGCGCTTTTCGAAAAATTTTGGGGTCAGTTAGCCAAAAAATTAATATTTCAAAACAGTATAGAGGGAGACCCCCTGGGTTGGTAGGCAGTCGAATCCCTCAAGTTAAGGGTTTCCGCCAAACCCCCCCCCCCCAAACCCGTAGGTGGTGTTTACTAAAATTCTAAATTAGCTCCCAGAATGAGATGCTTATATTCTAATTAACTGTCACTTGCTGACTGAACTGTGGTTTTTCCAAAATTTATCGGAACTTAAACACCAACTGGACATTTATGTAACTACTATTTTCTTTAAACTAGACATTCATCGTTTTGAAAGATTTGATCAAAAACTTCTTTTCAGGATATAACAATGTTCAAATTCAAACATTCAAAGTAAATTATGCTTCAAAGCTAAGAAGAGCAAGAAAGTTCTGGCCACAATTTGTTTTCATCTGATAATTTTATATTTTAAAATGATGGTATCATTTTCAGTCAAACAAGTGGTAGACCCCTAAAAAAGTTTGCTTTTATTTCTTGACTTGCTGGTTTTTGAATTTAGCTTAGCTCTGAATATTTGATTATGATGTTTGTTTCGCTAAAAAGCGCCTTCTTAAAACTGTAAATGATTTGTCTAAAGAAAGAATAGTTTGTTAAATTAGGCACTCAAATATGAACTCGGAAAAGTCACACGGGAACAGGGGAGCTTTTCGCTGCTTTTCCTGCTGTTTTAGAGGCTTTTCTGCTGTCCTAGTGTACATGCATGTTTTCAAAAAAAAAATTAGAGTCAGTCAGCCAAAAATTGATATCTCAAATAGTACGAGGGGCAACCCCTTGGGTCGGCAGGCGTTCGAATCTCTAAGGTTAAGGGTGTCCTCTACCCCCCTCCCCAATCCGCTGGTCGTATTAAGTGAATTTCTAAATTAACTCCCAGATTGAGACGCTAATATTCTAAGTAACCCGCATATTTGTTCTAAAACTTTTAATACAACCTCCGATGACGTTTTGGTGACATTTTAGCGAACTGACACAACGGTACAAAGTGCACCCGCATTGGAGTTCCAGTAATAAAAACCGATTATAATTGAGTTTCCTTGTCATTGTCCACAAAATGGAAAACAAATCGATTATAATCAATTAAAAATGGATTACAAAATTACTATTTTTCGAGGCAAAAAAGTCCTTTTTTATCCAATATAATCGATTTTTTTTCTTTTTTGTGGACACTGACTATGAAACTAAATTATAATCCAAATTTTTCCACTTTACTGAGATGCGAATTTCAACGCACATAAAGTCCTTTCAACGTTTTAAACTCAAGTTGCTCACGTTGTTTACTTGTTGTTCAATTTAATTTTTATTTGCCTAACTTTGACATCTTTGTTACTTTTTCATGTTACTCAAAAACTGAATTTTGTTCCTTTCAACACTTTTGTTAAAATATTAGAAACTTTGGGGGGGGGGGTAAAAATGGAGGTGGACTAAACTCCCTACCATTTCTCCACCCCCCCCTCTCCTAGCGTTTGCCCATTTACAACAAACCCCCCAACGTAACCTTTGTCTTGCAGTTCGGGAGTGGGGGGGGGGGTTCAAGTGGGGGGGGGGGGGTTTGGTTTAGATGAGGGCGGTGGTGGTGGTGGTTCCGGTGGGGAGGGGGGTTTGGGTGGTGTTTCAGGTTGGGGGATTTGGTTCAGGTGGGGGGGGGGGGTAGGGTTTGGTTCAGGTGGGGGATGTCTCAGGTTATCAAGTGGGGGTGGGTTCAGGGGGAGGGGGTAGGTTCTGGTGGGGGAGGGGTTTGGGTTCAGGTGGGGGAGGGCGTCGGTTTAGGTGGGGGTTTTCAGGTGGGGGGGGGGTTTATCAGGTGTGGGGGGGGGGTGTTCAGGTGGGGGTTCAGTGGGAGGAGTTTCCGGTGGGGAGGGGGTCGGTTCAGGTGCGGGATGGGTTGTTCAGATGGGGGGTGTTCAGGTGGGGGTGGTTCAGTGGGGGAGGGGAGTTCAGTGGGGGGGGGTTATATTTTAGGGGGGGGGGGGGGGAGACGCTAATATTCTAAGTAACCCGCATATTTGTTCTAAAACTTTTAATACAACCTCCGATGACGTTTTGGTGACATTTTGGCGAACTGACACAACGGTACAAAGTGCACCCGCATTGGAGTTCCAGTAATAAAAACCGATTATAATTGAGTTTCCTTGTCATTGTCCACAAAATGGAAAACAAATCGATTATAATCAATTAAAAATGGATTACAAAATTACTATTTTTCGAGGCAAAAAAGTCCTTTTTTATCCAATATAATCGATTTTTTTTTTTCATTTTTGTGGACATTGACTATGAAACTAAATTATAATACAAATTTTTCCACTTTACTGAGATGCGAATTTCAACGCACATAAAGTCCTTTCAACGTTTTAAACTCAAGTTGCTCACGTTGTTTACTTGTTGTTCAATTTAATTTTTATTTGCCTAACTTTGACATTTTTGTTACTTTTTCATGTTACTCAAAAACTGAATTTTGTTCCTTTCAACACTTTTGTTAAAATATTAGAAACTTTGGGGAGGTAAAAATGGAGGTGGACTAAACTCCCTA
>NC_087066.1:8383840-8428617 GCF_963678635.1 Symsagittifera roscoffensis
GTTTTTGTTGGAGTATTAAAATGATTCTGCAGCTATATCGCTCTGTACTTGTCGTTGTACACGCTTTGTTAAAGATTTCCAGGCTTTTTTCTGCTAAAAAACATACATAATCCACTTTACAGACCTTCAGAGGTTATAACTAGTCAGAATCTTCAGAGGTTATAACTAGTCAGAATCTTCAGAGGTTATAACTAGTTCGAGCCAGTCTCCTTTTTAATTATTTTTTAATCAGTTGGTTATAATTCGGACGGATTTTAGTGGAATGAAGAATACTTCCTTCAGACTCGACTAAGCTGTAATGGGAATAAGGAAGTTTGGAGTTGACAACAGTTCATTCTGCAGTGGCTGCTATCATTTCAATCTTATTTTTAGATTAGACATCTCTCACTAATATCTCTAGGCTTCAAACTTCGAAATTAAAAAAAAGATCTTATCAATTATCAGCTTTATATGAAAAAAAAAATGTTTCAAATTGACGTCTTTTCTTAAACCAATTGGGACTTCCTTACTTTTTTTTACTGTCAGAACTCTTATTTTCAAAACAAAATAAAAAAAATTCAATTTTAATCTACAGTTTTAAATTTTCATCTTTCAAACGGATCTTTTTAGTAGCACATGATTTGCAGATGCGTTTTTTCAGTATAGAATTCTTATCATCGGCCCTGGAGGGGAAATGGCTTTTTTTTCCAATCCATCATTGGTGGATTAGTTTTTGAAGCGGAACTAAAATTACGCAGAGTTATTTTTTCAAGTCATTAATGACGGAAGCAAAAATTTCATTGGTAGATAATTTCAGGCCATTTTTGATCAAATAAAAGCGAAGTCAAAGAGCACATTTCTTAACTAGAGTTAGTTTTAAGATTTCACAGTCCTCCAAAGGTATCTCTCATTTTTCCAACATTTTGAAGCTCTTAAAATCGGTCATAGATCCAGCTTCTAATAACCCATTTCTGCAAGCAGTTATAAAAGCGCCCGCTTGTGTTTGCATTCTAAATGATTCAATATCAAACTTGATTTGCAGCACCTGAACGCCGTTAACAATTTTACCGAATTCTTCCAAATAAAAACAAAAACACTTCACATTTTAAGCCCCTTTCAGTCTTGTTTGAATTCGAAGCGTAAACAGTATATTTGAAGTGTGGTCAATTCGGTGATCACGTCTTTGATGTCAAAAAAGTTGGATCACTTTTGAAGAACACTCCTTTCGAATTCCATTTTCCTTCTTTATATTAAGTCCTCTTGGCTATTTTCAAGATAGCACCTGTCTCAAAGATAAGGAACAATCTATATCTGAAGAGCAGAATACGCATTCATTATTTGTTCGATAGCTTCAAAAAGAAAAAAACTCTCAAAATGAACACTTTTTAATAATTTTGTTTGCTTTAATAAACAAATTCAATAAACTGGTTATTATTTTTAGAAAGTCTCAAAAAGATTTTTTATTTGCTTAGACTTTGCATTTATATACTTTTTCCTTACGTGAAAAGTTTATTAGTTATTGCATCTATATCTTCGAAAAAATAACCGAATTTATAGAGGTAAGAATGCAGGCAGTTAACAATAACTCTTCATTATCGGAAGAGTCGACCGTTGGTGCTTTCACGAGCGATTCGAACCAGAGATTCCTTACAATCATTTCATACCTGCTTCTTTTCATAGGCATCGGAGCATTCTTCGCAAATGGTACCATTTTTCTACTTCTACTCCGAAAGCAGAACAAACTTGCGTCCGAGTTGCTAGTTCTCGGAAACCTTCTAATCGACGCTCTGTACGGACTAACTTTGTTTTCAGTTGGGTTCTGCAATGTGAATAATGTGTACCTGGCAGAAATCACAGGATATCTACCCTTGCAATGCATCATTAGAAGGGTACCCTACACTTTTCTAGTGTTAGCGTCTCTTTGCTTACTTATAGTCATGACTCTCAATCGGTATGTTGCTGTTAAGATCCCCTTCCGATACAAAATCCTGTTCAAGATTGCAAACGTTATCAAGTACTTGGTGGCTATTACCACCATAAGCACCCTTTTTGCTACCCTTGACCTGGTAATGTGTATAACTGACCCCTACGAACAAGCCATTTACTCTGAGATGTTCACGATTGTCTGGATTTACCTGAAAGTGTTTCTGATAGGAACAGTTACAATTCTGATGTTCATTATGTATAAATCCATTTCGAACCAATTCGTGGGCAACTTTTGGGCTCCAATTTGGCTCCCTTTTCGGGCACTTTTTGAATGCGAGTTCCGATGTCACGAACAAGACGACATTGCTTCCGTGGCGCCGTCACATGGCGAAGACTACGCGAACGAAAACCAACCAATTTCGGTATACGAGCACGAATCAGACGAGCCGACGAGTCAGAAACCACCCACAGTCAAAAAACTGTCGCTGGCAATCGAAATGCAAAATGTAGGAACGGGTGAGAATGGAAGCCAGTCGAAACTAGGACGAGACACTCGGGAGCACAAGAGCTCACTGGATATTAAACTATGTGGAAAAATGAGTCTTCAAGCATCACCCGCTTTTGAAAAACGAATCGGGTCCGACAACTCTCCGAGTCGACGAGCTATTTCGTCTAAACGAAAAACCGATCAAAAAGCACTGATGGAACAAAAACGGCAGCAAAAAAAGCACCACTTGACAACCATGTTTTTCTTCATCAGTGTCATGTTTATTATGGTGTCGGCTCCTAACTCTATCGGCCAAGTGATCAGTCATCTATTCCCTGAACTGCTCTCACTAATATTCCAGTGGAGGCTGTACCTGCTGACCGAAACGCTATACGGCCTAAATTTCCTTCTCAACCCCTATCTCTACTCGTTCAACAACTCCTATATAAAACAGAAGTTCGGAGAAACTTTTGAGAATTTAAAAAAGAAGAAAAAAGAAAAAGAAGGAGACAAATTAAGTAACCAGACGAAAACTCCGAGGTCCAGTGCGACTGGGTTGACAAAAACTGACACCCGGCGACCCAGTAAGGCTATAAAAATCAGAATGGACGATTATGAAGTGTAATGTTTGATTTTTTTTTATTAAAGATTTCTCGAAAGAAATTAAAAATCAGAAATTGAGCTGATTAAAAAAATATCTTTTTAGTTGAATTATTAGTCTTCTAGCTTTTGTGCAGATTCAGTTAAATTTGCTTTATTTGAATTGCTTAAATAATAATAAAAATTGCTATGTTAAAAGTAAGCATGCATTCTCTCAGTGTGAATGAAACAAAAATAGTTCTATATTTTCGAATATATATTAAATTTATGTTTTGGTTATAAATGTTACTTTGAAAATATAGAGTTTGATATTCTCATTGGTTTTTAATATGACAGAAAAGTATATTTCACTCAAATCGTATTTAGTTTGAGCTTCCAATTTATAGATGGGTGTTTTTCTGACCTTTGAGCTCTTTTTCTTCATGCAATGTCAGATACCACAAATAAGCGTCAATAAAAATCAAGCGAAATAGTCGCGATTCTAAATCAGACAAGAAAATCCAGAAAAATTTCAAGTTTCAATTACAAATTTACCCGAAAACAGGGTATAAAAAGTAAAGCGTCCATTAATTGATTTCAGATTGCTAAATTGATTTTGTGAAGTCTTCCAAAACTATACAAATCATGATTTTTGTACTTTTTTTGAAGGTTTTTTTTCGTAAAAATATTGATTTTTGGTGCGCGATTCACCTTCTTTTTATTAAACATTGGCGCTGAACTTGCAAATCGACAAGTCGCATTAGAAGACAACTCGCAATAAATTCATCGCCTCGGTCGCGCTTTGTGATGCGAGCTTGCCAACAGAGGAAAAGATTTTATACGAAATCTAGAGCCAATTATTTTCGCGAACCCAAAACCAAATTTTTTTTTATAAAAGTGAGCCATTTTTCACTCGTAAAAAATTTACACCAAGCCTACGAACTCAATTTGAAGTATGATTTAGCAGGAGAATTAACAAGGTTAATAATTCCAATCCAGGTGAGTTTTGCAGTACTGTTTAAACTAAATTACAGGCCATTTTCACTATCATTTTTGCATTTAAATATTCAAACTTTTTGTAATACTGAAAGGAAACTCGAATTTTTCTTCAAACATTGCCGTGTGCTAATTATCAAGTTAAACTAGAGCATTTATATTTTGACTATTGACCTAAATATTGTTTTTATTGTTCTTTTTAAGAACCTTTTTTGAACAACTATCTGCAAGCGACGGGTATCTATCACTACGCAAAAAAAAAATCGATCATTTTGATTCAGTCGTTTAGGAGTAGAGTAAAAAGTATGAAATATGTGCATCTGGTTTTGAAGTGTATTAATGATTTCAGACTTAAACCTTTTTAAATTCCCAGCGACAATCGATTTCCAGGTGTTCTCAACTAAAAGTGAAATTAACCTAAATTCGTGAAAAAAAACTGCGTGCTTTCTTTTGTATAAATGTAATTGTAGCGAAATGCAAAAGATACGTAAAAACACTGATTTCCACAAGTTTGCTATTATCTTCAAATGTTCTCCCTACCATTTTGACCAGCTCAAGAAAACAAAATATAACATGTTGAGCACTTACTAGATATTTGTCTGGACACACCAGAAAATCATTCGGTTCAGCTAAGTAGGAGAAGTAGAGTATCAATCGTTTCCTCAGACCAAGACCTATAAATAAACTTTTATTTGAACTGCGGTAGTTCAAATAAGTGGAATTAAAAATTTTCCAATATGCCAATTTGGGATAATGCAAAATTTTTATAAGGAGCACCGCACCGTGAGAATGCTTGTGCTCGGGCGGTTTAATTTCTCTAAGCAAAGTTGACTTTTTAAGTAGCAATTTCGCATAGAAAACTTCCTTGAGTCTACAAGACGTTAATGGTTTACTCTGACAACTAAAAAACTTTTCACCTGTACTAATGTTTCGTGAATCTATGACGGGTTTGATTTTAGGATTATTTTCGGTCAATTTGAGATCATCCAAGCGTACTTGTCATCCTTTTTCTATCAACGGGTAGCGATATTTTCAAATAAGGCCTTGCCAGCATCCAATTTCAAGCGTTAATAATTGATTATAATATGATTTTAGTACCAGTCGTACAAAAATTGAGAAAACATTGATTTTAATCAATTATTAATCGATTATAATCTCGTTTTGAATTCAAACATAATCAATTATAATAGACTATAATCGACTATAAACAACTATCTTATCCGAATTTCTATATCATTTGTGTTGCAGAAAAAATCCATTATAATCGATTATAATTGTTTATAATCTCTTTTGTTTGCCCATTTTGTCTTCGAACTTCCACCTGAATTGCTTATATTTTATGCTTTTCGTGGACGTTGGTTTACGTAAAAAAAAGGTAAACATTTTTTTAGAGTTTATCAAATAAGTTCAAATTTATAACGTTTTTTTTATTGTTTCTTATTATAGTTGTTTCATGGTGCACATTTTAAGTTCTTTTGATCAGCAAAATATCAACAAACTGCTTTAGTTTCATGATTTATGTAGAAGAGTTATACTTCACCTACCGCGGGATTCTTTCAACTAATATGAAGGGATCTCTATGAAACTTTTGTTTCGTGGTAACTTTGTGTTCAGATGAACCAATGAGTGACAAGACATCTCACTCTTAGAAATTTGTGGCAGAAAAAAAATATTATAATTTAGTATAGCAGTTTATAACAGATTATAAGAGACTATAAGAGATTATAAGATATTAAAGGAAATTTAAAGAGATTTTCGGAAAAATTAAATCAATTATAATTGATTAAAATTCATTATAATATTATCGTTATAATGGATTAATCGTTTAATCATCTAAATTTGGCGCTTATAAAAAATTTAATTTTGGTAAAAGTACAATTTTAATTGTACTATAATCAATCATTTTCTCTTTTTACTGAATGCGGGTGGGTAGAACTCAATCCAAATTGATTTGATATTTGATGTACGCGAATATACCAAAATAATTAGTTAAAAATAAAAAGTCATTTTTAATGAAATTTCGTGAAGCAAAAAAAGTAACAAACTGCAAATGTCAAAAAAGTGACTTTTATCATTTGAAGAGAATACGATTTTCTTCATAGATTGTTTTTTTCTCCAGACAATTCAATTTTTAACCCTGCCAAACAAATTTTGACGAAGTTTCCCACACAACTAAAGTATACTGACGTCTTGAGCTTAATTTTAAATATCACATTTTTTTGAGAGTAAAGGAGCTTTTTGGTACAAATATGAAACTAAAAGAGGTTAGAATGTGGAGCTACCTTAGCCACAATTGGAATTGGGTTAATTCACGCGCATTATATGTAGTCCTATGAAAGTGTAAAAGGTAAACAACAGTTACAAGAACCAAAACAAGACATTGCTATGCACTTGATGTTTGCAGAGCATGGAAATACAGGTTAAAAGTGTCAATAAAATTTTCCATTTCTATTTTTTAAAATTCATAACCGTAAAATTTTTCATTGACGTTATAAATGAGTCAATACAATCAAGGTTGCGCTCCGTTATGATCCGTTTTGCTTCATTTTTTCTCATAGATAGTTTGTGATTGATGGCATCAGACGCTGTTAAGTTCAGCAGTTAACTCCTGATAAAAATGCATGTTGTCAGAAAAGAACATTCATGTTTTTGGCCGAGCTATATCAGCAGGAACAATTTTGATCTAAGACTTGTATAAATTTTCAACCAACATTTGATCGAAACTAAAAAACAAATGTTTCAAACTAAGTAAACTCGAGCAAAAAAGTTTTGAATAAAATAAACTGAATCACAGTTTTAACAAAAATCTACCATAAAGCCGCAAAAAGACAACTCAAAAACAAAACGGATACTTAAAAAGACTGAGGGAGACATAGAAAAAATTTGTAAGTTGCCAAGCCCCTTTTCATCTACAAGCCCCACTCTACATAAACATCAATTTTTTGGTTTATTAAGTTAATTTATAGATTAGATATGAAATACAAAAATTTTTGTTGGAGCCTAATCCATCAGCATGCAATTTTTGTAAGAACCCGACGTGAACGAAAAATTACTTTTAAGAGTTCAAAATTGGGGAAAAAGCCGTTGCCGAATAGACCAAAAAAATTACATTACCACAAAGATGAAACAGATAAACAGATTATCAAACTTAAATTAGGAATTTGAAAATAGATGAATTTGGTGGGCAGCGTTTTCCTCCGCCCCTAAAAACGAGGATGTTCACTTTTTACGAGCAACTACAATTTTTTAACTTTATGGTTTTGGCCTGTTAACGAATCAAGTCGCAAAGATGGCGACAGTCTTATATCGTTTTTCCTTCTTGTGCCTTGCTTCTTAAGCTAGGGAAAGTATGAAAATGGAACATCGATCTTTGTTCGGTTTTATGAGAGAAACTTCAACTTTTTCATGGAACACTTTCATTGAATTATTTCATGGAAATTTCTGATTGAATAGTTTAAACAGCGCCTATCAGAGCCCCGTGTATATGTTTGGTCCAGCGCAATCTATGACCAGGTGTGAATCCTGATCGGAGAAAAAAAACTTCTTTCTCTGTTCGCGTATATCGTAGAAAAAAAAATTTCACTTTTCCCCAATTTCTTTAATCAAGAGTCTGGTCTAGTATAAATGTCACGTACCCTTAGTCTGTAAGGATATTTGCGAATCTCCAAATCACAGATTTTTTTTCTATGTTTTGCTTAGGTACTCGTTTTGTTTTGTTTTAACCAAAAAAACTTTTGTATCTCTCAAATTAGAAAAACTGGTTAAATGCGGTTTCACTAGCTTGACTAATTTAATTCAGTTGTCAATTTAGGATAATTCAATATCATCTTGCGGTTTCTTTTTGCCCAATTTGAATTTTTTTAAATACACATTCAAAAGTTTTAGTGTTGATTGATTTGAAAATACATCAGTATCCTTATTGGACATCTCTCAAAAGCTTTTCAAATGAACCAAAATGTTTTGCCAAAGACAACAAACTGTTTTGCCTCACCGCAGGAGCTTGAGCTGAACATCTCTACAGACATCGTTTTGCTATCTTTGAATTATTCTTCTTTTTTTTTTAAAAGTTTGAAAAAGGTTTAAAATCAGCTTTTTTTTTGCACTTTCAACGTGTTTGGCATAGATGGCAACACGAGTGACTTTTGAACAGTACATAACAGTTCAAATCCAGATGTGACTAGTTTAGAACGCTGTTATTTTAGGGAGATGTAGGCGTGAGGTTAGCATCAGGTACAAACAGCAGAAAGCAAAGAACTCTGGAACTACCTGGCGCCACGACTAGTTGATCCGATTTTCCAAGAAAGTGAGGAATACATACATACATGCTTGGAGTGATTTTTAATTCGGACCAATCACTGCAAAAAAGATGTAAACATCGGATCAAACCAAACTTACGTTTTTCTAAGCGATTGAGCAACTCACTGTCCAAAATTTGCTTTGAGCCTGAATAAGCTGATCGCTTTATTCTCATATATTTGATGTTTGAAACCCAAATTTGGAATTTCATCAAATTTTTACCTAGCAAAAAATTGTAGAAACTGAAAAAACAGTCAAAACATTCAGAGTTTTGTCCTGACATTCAGAGCTTTGCCGCATTAGTGAATAAACGATATGTGTTATCTGTATATTAATGATCCATCCGTTAATTACTCACGAAATGAATTGAAGTTTAGCACGGAATTTTTTTAACAAACACTTTTACAGCAAATTTTATCGAAACGATCAATGATCTTGCCTGTACTGAAAAACTATGAGTTAAACCTATTTTAATTTAAAAATTTTGTATATCAAACCAAGTTAGAATGCGATTGCTCTAAACTTAAAACAACCTTTGTGAAAAACATCGTAATTTATTGAATCGTATTCAGGGAACACAGCAAACTTTAAATCTGCTTAATTCTTATCAAATCAAGAAAAATTCTGATCATATTACGACTCTGAAACAATATTTGGATTCAAGAGTTATTTTCAAAATTTACGAACAACTTAGAATTTCGCTGTTAATAGAGAACTCTCCTATGAACAATCTTTCGAACGATCATTTTCCTCATACTAAACGCTTCGATCATTTTGGCTCTTGTTCTGGATTTTTTTTATAAGTGAGCCATATCGCTATTGCTACCCCCCTCCGAGATTCGACCCCCTGCCGACCCAAAGGATATCCATGTTTGGTGACGGACCTATAAGTTTTCTAAAGGCGCCTTAGGCGCCAATATATACTAATTTTGAGGGGGGAGCGCGCGCCAAAAAAAACCGCGATTTTTCGGTCAAAATTTTCCAAAAAGTGCTTAAAAAGGCGCAGAAAACTTGTCCAAAACAGGGTCTTTTTAGTGCTTTGGGAGAGCTCGGAAATTCACTTCGCTCGACCTTAAAAAAAGGTCGACAAAGTATTCGAACATTTTTTGAAAATCCCCCGACTCAATATTAGGTTATGATAGGTAGCAGCAGTTAATTAGATTTATTTTTCATTCTTCCCCGCCTCCAGTAAGCATCAATTTTCTGGAGTAAGGAGTGGTTTTAAAAAGTTGAATATGAAGACGTTGAAAATGTTAGTCAGAGCCTAATTAATCAGTACGCATGCCTATTTTGCTAAGAATGCAACAACGTGAACAAAAGTTACTTTTAAAAAATCGCCGAAAACGGAAAACGAGCTGTTGCCAAAATATTCAAAATGATTAGTTTGAATAATAACAGCACCACAAAAATCTGCCGTACACACCAAAAAAGTGGATTTGGATATAGCTAAACTTGGTAGTCGGCGTTTTTCCGACACCCGTACAGAAGAGCGCCCGAGTTCAGTACCTTTTTAACGAGCAACCACGAGTTGGATCTACTGAACAATCGCCCACTCTTTAGTATCTACTTAAGAATTGCCACCCCTATTAATAAAATTGCGCTAGAGCTTTGTATTGAGAATTCTAATTTTGCTGCAATATGATTGGTCGAAAATGAGTTATTTTAATCTACTTAACAATTGCTTCCCCCCTTTCTTAAAAAAAGGGGGGCAATTGTTAAGTAGATCCCACGAGCTTTTAGTGTTATGGATTTGGCCAAAAAAGGAACCTTGCGACCAAGAAAATTGATGTTATTCCATCCCAGTTTAGTGGTGGATAACGACTCTGAAAGTTAGTAAAAGGCAGAAAGTTATTAGGGCTGGTCAACCAAAAGTGGATCCATGAGGTGAATAGTACCGAAAGAGGTCGATTCTGTGAAGTGAGGGGTCGTCCTAGTTTATTTCCGACACATCGCATCAATACAACTATCTTAATGATTACAAACGAGGTCAATTTGTTCTTGCAAAATATCGTCGCAAACTTCTTCGCTTGACGGGAAGTAAATTAAATTGTTGGATTTGAAGTCATTAAAATGTAAATTGCCTCTTCAGAAATTTGACTATAAAGCAGCTTGATTATAATTGCATTTTTAGCTGGTTAAAATTGACTTGGCTCAGACAACACTCCTCAAATTCAGCTGACGTCACAAGAAAATATTTGTAACTGAAAAATACTGATTCAATTTCCGGACTCATACAAATTCGACCGTGACGTGAAGATGAATTTTTCAAGGAAACGATCTCTTTGAACAAGTTTGTCGGGTTTCGATCAAAACGCAGCGAGAATTTTCGTCTTTTAGTGTTTTTAATGAATCGGTAAAAGATGGCGCTGCTGAGAAATTGGAGCTGAAATATTAACATATAAGCAAGATTGGATTGTAATTGATTATAGTAAAAACAAAAAACAGAAGTCTGCGAAAACTCAATTGTATCAATATAGTATAACAGACTGCAAAAAGTGGGCTTCAATCAATTCTGAAAAAATGAAAATATTCAATTCAAGGTTGAGTAATTCCATTATTTTTCTTCTTTTTTGCAATTTTTTAAAAGGGAATTTAGACAAACTATAGCTACAAGATGAACACAATTTTTAATCGAACTTTCGTAGCGAAAGTCACGGAACATTTGTGCTCGGGTTGGTTTTTTTTCAGACAAATTTCGACTTTTACACTAGCCATTTTTGAAGGAAGTTTTTATATCATTCAAAAGGTATTGTTGTCTTGAGCTTATATTGGAGAAAATATTTCACCTGTAATCATTTTTCGTAAAGTTATGGGGGTTGCAATTTTGGCCAACTTGGGACAATTAACGCGCGATATATTTCGCACTATTAACGCGTTAGCGGAGATTTAATACAACTTAGAAATCGTTCCAAGTTGGTTAAAGGAAGCGAACTTGCCATAATTGATTTGTTACTGGGAGTAAAATTTATCACTTTGTACTTTATATGTCGTGTGGGGGGATGATTTAAAAAAACTCAAAATTGATTAGAAAAAAAACATTTCATTTTCATTACATTTAATTTTTCTATGTTTTTGCTGCTGCATAGACCTTAAAAGGCAGTCAGAAGACTCAGGGCTTCGCCCTGATACGAGCAGTCTTGTATAATTTTCAGTTTCAAAAATCATGAAGTTTTTTCCTTGTAAAAATTGTGCGGTTTAAAATCAATGTCAAATGAAAAGTTTGAAAAGTTCCAATTTCTCAGCCAGTATATTTACACAACAGGTAAAAAAAACCCACCCCGAGCACAAATATTCCGTTACTTTCGTATCGAAAGTCGGAACAATATAAGGTCAAAATACCTCCCTAGAGAAAAAAATTTCACTCAGTGTCTTCCATTTCTTCAAAATTTACACGCTAAAAAGACTTTTCTAGTTGTCTTACAATTTCTGATTTGAATTTGGGCGTTCTACGTTTGAGTTTTTTTTGCTGGACTTTTTCTGTTCTGAAAATTTAATTTATTTTGATTTTTTTTTCAACCCTGAAGTACTGTTTATAGTTCCAATGTCGAAGAAGTTCAGTCTTAGATTTTTAATCAAACAACTTGTTGATTCTTTATACCACGTGAAAGATATTATTGTCTTAAGTGCAATTAAAAATGTGATTTTTTTTTGTAAAATACTGAAGGTCTGACAGTTGCTAATTTGGAATATTTAACGCGGATTTTTTGAAATCTGATACAATAAGTCGTTATTTTATACATTACCCGCATCCAAGTTTAGGCGTAAATAATCGATTATAACGGATTATTATGGTGATTTTTTGACAATTATAATCGATTATAATTACCAAAATTAGGTCCTTAAGGGATTTATAATTGATTATAATCGTGATATTTTCCAAGAGATTATAATCTCTTATAATCGATTATAATTGATTACAGTTCTTACTAAAAACTCTTAAAATCAATTATTATCGATTATAATCGATTATAATCTCTCATTTTGCCGAAATTTTGCGATATTCGAATTATATCTTATGGGTTATTAATTTTGTGTCAATAAGAAAATCTCTAAAAAAGACATCTCTTCAACACTTTGGCTCATCTGAACACAAAGTTTTACCACGAAACAAAATTTTCATAGAGATCCTTTCATATGAAGGGAAAGGTTCTCGCGGTATTAAATTTTCCGAATCAATCATGAGACTGAATTAATTTGCTGATGTTTTGGTGTTTAAAAAAGCTTAAAATATTCATCACAAAACAACCCTAATGGGGAAGAACTGAAAAAAAAACTTATAAATTTTGAATCAATTGGAAAACTTTTAAAATATTTTTCTCATTTTTCATAAAAAACAATGTCCACAAAAAGCATAAAATATAAGCAATTTAGATGCAACTTCGAAGACAAAAATGGACAAACAAAAGGGATTATAATCAATTATAATCGATTATAATGGATTTTTGTGCAAAACTAATGAAATAGAAAATTGAATAAAAATAATGGATTATAATCAATTATAATCGATTATAATTTTATCGAAAAATAGACGAATAAAAAATCGATTATAATCGATTATAATTGATTATAATTGATTATAATTTGATTTTAAAAAGAGTGATTATAATCAATTATTAATTGATTAAAATCGATTGTTTCTCAATTTTAGTGAGACTGGTACTAAAATTGTAATATAATCGATTATCAACGCTTGAAACTGGATGCGGGTAAGTCGACTAACACTTTGATATCGCATAAAAACCAAGAGCTGTGAGTGTCGTCAAAGTCAAACTTAGTACACAATGAGTACTTGACCATAACTTGGAGAGAACAACAGAGTATAGGCAAAGAGTTGGCTACGAAATTTTGCTGATTTCTGACCATTCGAAATAATACAAAAAGAAGACTTTCTGTACCAAAAACTTTAAAATTACCAAGAAAACGGTTTTTAATTTAAGACTTTAGTCATTTAAATAATTATAGGAATAAAAGCGCATTTAAAAACGTTGCGTTTAATTTTCACTCACTCATTAACAAAAAAAAACAAACAGATAATTTAAAAAAGTTCATAAAACTGCCAACATAGCATTCATGATTCAATGAGAGAAAATAGTTTTTTTTCTGGGTGGTGCATAAAAAGCGTTGAGTAACTGTTGAACCTTAGCCCGCTTTTCCATCGTTTGCTTAAAACATCGTGTTTGTATCTGTCGCTTTCATAGTTTTATAAAAAGCTATTGCTTAGGTTTTTTTAAATTTTGATAATTTGTATGGTTTCATGCTCAATTTTTTCTATTGAAGCTGATTTATTAATCAATGTAAGAAACGACTTTCAATATTTTGTTGTTCCCCATTGAAAATGGGGAGGAGCTTTGTATTCGGGTGTGTTATAGTTTTTTTCGCGCAAAATCAGGTGCCACAAATAATCATCGGACTACCCCTCCTAGTCGCAATTCGAACCACACTGCAAAAAAAATCCCAAACAATTTTTTCAGTGTAGAGAGAAACCGATTTGACAATGTTGACTTTTTGTCTAATTTCAAGCTTGTAGACCAAGCGAGCAGGCGTATTTTTGCTTAATTTTTAGTTTTACTTGATAAATTTGTTTTTGGAGTTTTTATAGCTATTCAAGCAATCAATAAATCCAAAAACGTCTGTGATTTTTTAAAAATCTTTTGTTTTGTTTTTCTTGTCATTTTTCTTCAAAAACTGTTGTCCAATTTGCCTATGTTGTTTTAGCTGTCGAATAGGCCTAAATTCCTGTTTTTCTGTTAAGATCCTTTTATCACACCACTGAAAAAAAACTACACTAATTTGAAAAAAAAAACTTTGTTTTTTTTTAAGACTGTGGTTGGATCATTCTGCGCTACTTGCACAGTAGCACAGTAACGGGCTATTCTGGTTTATGTTATTTTTTTGGTATTTTCGATTGCATAGTCCACGTTATAATTAAGGCGTTATCATCTTTTTTATTGCATCTAAACCCAAATTTTACCTTTCAGCTCAACAAACATTTCTTTATAATAATTGCTCAGTGGGTTAATTGGGTTATAGAAAATCAATTGTTATATAGAAATTATTTGCACAAAACGGATTCAAAAGGATTGTAAGGCAATCTTTGTCAGTATAATCTAACCTTTTGTCAACTAAGATGAGGGGTCTCACAGTTTTCCCTCCTCTTCTTCCAAGAACGCAACTGGTAAAGGAAAAGAATTCCTAGAATTAGGAAAAGATCTGAACAATCAGGGGTCCTACAGACGTACAAAATCCCCTCTTTCAAAAGAAATTAGATTACTTGTTAAGTGACCAAAGAAATTTAGCTTAAGCTAGCAGCAATAAATCGGCGGAGTCTTTGCTTGAAAATTGTTAATTGAGATTCAAAATTTCATCAAGGCATCAAAAAATCGAAACTCAGCCTCAAAATGTTGTATGCAGCTGAAAGCAAAACTTGCCGAAAAAAAAAGTTTTAGATTTTCTGCACTTCCAACGAAATCAGAGCTTCCGATTGAATTATTCTCTGCAATAATTCAATCCATGAATCATTCGATGATTCTGATCATGATCGAAATGTTCTATGATAATTGCTTCTATAAGTTTGAACTCTTTTTCTTGCATTCAAATTTCAATCATACGATGCTGTGGTGTTTAATGCAAGCATCCGATATGTCAAACATCCACTAGGTCAAAAATCCGAAACGAACTTACAGAATAGTTACGAAACTAAGCGACAAACACTGATTGGCACTCGTTATATCACCCGTATGGTTAAACGCAGGCAGTAAAGCAAGCGTTTGTTTTGTTGCAAATACTGCATTTCACACCTTTTTTTACACTTTTTTCTGATGCTAATTGTTGGTTGAAATTTATTACAAAAATTCTAAACAGTCACAAAAAAACAAAGGAAGCCAGGATAGCCGGCTGCTGTGCAAGTAGCACAGAAAGTTCCGACAACAGTCTCAGAAAAAAAGTTTCGTCAAGGTAGTATCTTTTTTGTGCGTCGTGTATTTTTAGGGTTAGTGTTTTTTAGTGATTTAGTTTTGCATCCAAAGTTTTTTTTACCATGAAATTTCTAAAACTAGTTCTTTTCTTACTAAAATTTTTGACACTAAATAGTTAACTTTCATTTATAACGAACGTTACTCGGTCAATTTACTCGCTCGAATTTTAACTAAATCTCAAAATTTTTACAGCAGTTTTTCAAGACACAGGGAAGTTTTTTGGTTCGAATCACAGGCTGGAAAGGCTTTAATATGAAATATCACTCTACCCAGTCCGATTTCTATTTGTGATACCTGATGTTAAGTGGGGACAAAACTAAATCCTTAAAAAACGCTCGAAGTCAAAGTTTCTCCCATTTTCAAGGGTCGGAGCAATTTTTTTTATTTATGATCTCTGAGTCATTTGCAGTAGCTTGAATACAAGAACAATCGCTATTCAAGTTCAAAAACGTGACTCAAAGAAGCATGACTCAATTAAAACACCACAGAAGTAGAAATCAATTTTTTTTTTCGAAATTGTTATGATTTTCTTATTTAAACTCAAAGTCAAAACGTTTTAACAACCATTGCATTCTATCGCACGTTTTTTCTGAATTACTTGATTTTAAGTCAAGCTAGAAGTTTCTCGAATCCAGTGCTCTAACCGCCTATGTTTGCTGAAAAGTTTTGACGTCATTCTGAACAGTTTAACATACTTGGTCAAAAAGTTTCTTAATTCTCGAAAAATCGATGATGAATATTTAGTTATGTACTGCATCTATTATATTATCGCTACTCTTAGGGGAGAGCTACAGGGCTCTTTTTCCTTCATTCCTCAACTGCCAGTTTTTGTTCCGATTTTGAAAGAAAATGCAGAATATTTTTTATCCTTGGGGCAGTTTTTTCAGCCAAATTTTGATTTTTTAATTCAACATTTGTGACAAAATTTTTGTACACCATGCAAAAAATTTTACTTTCTTGAGCTCAAATTTTAATATATATATTTAACGCGTTCAAAAGTGAAATGAGACGAGTCAATTTGTCCTAGTATTGGAAAACATGAAGCCGAAAAAAAACATCCCTTTGTAGTTTAGATTAACGTGTGGGGGATAAATTGAAAAAAAAAAATCCAAATATTTTGTCAATTTTCCAAGCAGAAAGTTTTTAAATTGACCCTAAAGTGCAGTGTGAACCTGCAAGACTTCGCCCCGATATACGAGCTGTCTTGTTTTTTTCTTCAGACATTATTCGACTGTTGAACTAGCCATTTTTGACGTTTTTTCATTCGAAAAGTATTTTTGTCCTGCTCTCAATATTAAAAAGATGTCTCACCTTTAATCAATTTTTGTAAATTTATCAGGGTTTGAAGATGAAGAGTTTGTCCAAATTGAGACCGTTAAAGCTCAATCATTTTTGGTGCTATTAAGGCGCAAGCGGAGAATTAATCAGTGATAGAAATTGCTCCAAATTGAATTGGGACATGCTAATAGGCCTTATTTATACTTTACTATATGTGAAAAAGATCACTTGTACTTGTCATAGCGTGTGGGATGATTATTTTCAAAAATAAACAATCTCGAAAAAAATTCCATTTTTTTTCTTTGAAAATTTCATCTCGTTTTATAGACAAAGCTACTCAATGGAACTTAAGATGCAGTCAGAACATTCATTGCTTCGCCCTGGTACGAGCAGACTCTAGAAATTGGCATGCTTACTAGTTAAGCTATGCCAAGCACTTTGGAATCATATACCTGACTTTGTTACATCAATCGTAACGACATAAAAATTATTGTTATGTGATGGTGGAGGAAAAAGAGTTAACTACTGTTTGAAATCATTTCACTAACTGTTTAGGATCAAAAACAAAAATGTTAGGTATTTTTCTGTAATTGTAATCCAGACAAATTAAACTTAGGCCACTTTCAAAGCACAATCTGTGATTTTTTTCTCGATTCGTGATTTTTGAGTTTTCATGACATTTCAAACTCAAACGAAAATTGTTTTACAAAAACTTCAAAAATTGGATAAATTTTCAACATAAAAACTATTATTCATAGAACTCTATAAAATTTCCTCGAGGGAGGGGGGGATTTTCAAAAACAAATTCAAAAAAAAATTTTCAGGTCGACCAAAATTATTTTCTGAGCTCTCCGATATCACTACAATGACACCATTTTAACCAAGTTTTGCGCGCCGTAGGCAATTTTTTTTAAAAAAACGCAAAAAAAAAAGATGTTTTAGGTTCTTTTTGGAAAATTTTGACCAGAAAATCGCATTCCGTCAGCCAAAAATGGATATCTCAAAATGGTTCAAAGGGGGGAACCTTTTGGTCGGTAGGGCGTCGAATCCCTGAGAATCCCTGGTGTATGTGTGTTTTTCTGTGTGTGTGTGGGGGGAGCCAGATAATCGTGTTCATAATATTTTGATGAACTGTTAAATGGTACTGTGGAATTTGTACGCCCAAACTGGGAATCCGTTTAGATAATTGAATTTAAAAAAAGACCATTCACAGACGAGAGGCAATTTTGAAGATTTGAGCAATTCACTTACAATCTTGTTCACTTGTTTTTAGTTGTTTTTGAGTTGAGCTTACACGTGGAAAACGAAGGCCAAATTGAATTTGCATTTCGTTTTTCAGTTAAGTGATACCCAGAGTAGGCCATAATCACCACTTATTCTACTTGAACCTACGAGAAGTGACAGGTAATTAACTGATAATGAACAACATTGACAGTGTCCAGTTTGAAAGTAGGAACAGAAATACTTCGAGAACAGGTAAAAGCGAATGACCTCTTTTTTGCAAGCTCAGTCTGCTGTAATATAGATTGTTTGAGCAAAAAAAAACTTCTTTTTTCATTATTTCGATTCTTTTTCTGCTAAATTGTTCCTCGATCGCTATTATAAAACGGCAGAGGTTTGTAAAAAGTCCAAGAAAAAAAAGTACCCGGTAGACTTCCCCTTCCCTAGTCAATCAAAAAAGGTTATCTTGCAAGATCTTGTAAGATTCCTGCAAATGAAGGTTATCTTGCAAGATCTTGTAAGATTCCTGCAAATGAAGGTTATCTTGCAAGATCTTGTAAGATTCCTGCAAATGAAGGTTATCTTGTAAGATCTTGTAAGATTCTGCAAATGAAGGTTATCTTCCAAGCTCTTGTAAGATTCTTGCAAATGAGGGTTATCTTGCAAGATCTTGTAATATTCTTGCAAATGAAGGTTATCTTGGAAGATCGTAAAAGATTCTTGCAAATGAAGGTTATTTTGCAAGATCTTGTAAGATTCTGCAAATGAAGGTTATCTTCCAAGCTCTTGTAAGATTCTTGCAAATGAGGGTTATCTTGCAAGAACTTGTAATATTCTTGCAAATGAAGGTTATCTTGGAAGATCGTGTAAGATTCTTGCAAATGAGGGTTATCTTGCAAGATCTTGTAAAATTCTTGCAAATGAGAGTTATATCTTAAAAAATCTTTTAAGCTAAAGATTATTATGCAAGATTTCGAAATGTTTGAAAATTTATAACCACAACTGGAAATTTTTTTAATTACTGAAGCTGAACAATGAGCATACGAATGTATATTTTACAAATTGACGTGGAAAGTCTAGGCGACATTAAAAAACCACCCTGTGCAAAGAGAACTTGCAAAATGAACGAGCAAGCTGGAAGCAAACAATACAGATCATGTGCATATGCTTTGATTAAAGCATCAGCGCTGATGCAAATAAATTTTACTCTGGTCTTAAATGCGAAGTTGACATTTTTGTTTCTATTCAGTTGATGGCACAAGGTAGATCATTTTAATTTACAATCGATGAAAATTCAGTTTTGAGATCCACACCTATGATTGTAACCTCACTAAACTCTTTTTTTTTGCGGCCACAAAGTTCAAATAATCAATTTTTTTTTATTTTGCATTTTTTAAAAGATCTGCTTAGGTATATGGCAGAATTTGTAGTGTAATTTTTCAGCAGACGGAGTAACTAACAATGGTTGTAGAAAATTAAACAAGAATGTTCGTATCGAGGCGAAGCCCTGAATGTTCCGACTGCCTTTTAAGGTTTATGGAGCAGTAATAACATTTAAGAAAATAAATGTAATAAAATAAAATAAAATTTTTTTCTCTAATTTTGAAATTTTTTAAAGAAAACCATCCCCCAACACGCCATATACAGTACAAAAGAATCTAATTTGCTCCTTGTAGCAAACCAATTATGACAAATAGGCTTCTTTCAACCAATTTGGAACGATTTCTAATACGGATTAACTCTCAGCTTACACGTTAACATCGCGAAATATATCGCGCGTTAATTGTCCCAAATTGGCCAAAATGGAAATTTTATAGCCCCGTAACTTTACGAAAAATGATCACAGGTTAAATGTCGTTTCAAATTTAAGCCCAGGACAACAATACGTTTCGAATAATTTTTAAATATCTTGTCAAAAATGGCTAGTTAAAGAGTCGAAACTTGTCTGAAGAAAAAAACCCACCCGAGCACAAATATTCCGATCTTATGTATCGAAAGTTGGAACAAAAAGCATGAACGTATTCAAAAATGATAAAAGAACGCTTAATGATTGCTACACGAATAATAACCTGCTAGTTACAATTTCGGAACCACAGCTGATTTTTTTTTCAATTTGATATGCAAGTCAAAAGACAGGAAATTTTTACTAAGTTACAACAAAAATAAGTCTTAAGACCCGTACCCAGGGGATTCTCTGTGCAAGGTCTGAAATTCTTTTTTTCTTACTTAAGTTGATTCTCAGATCTGAAAATCTTTATTTCAGATCTTGATAAGAATTTACAAATTTCAGATGTGAAATTTGATTCTGAAATGGAAAATTTCAGATCTGAAATAACCTTGAAAAAAAGTTTCAGATCTGAAATCAGATCTGAGAAATCCTTTGATAAAAAATAACTTATGCATTTCGAGAAAAAAAATGGAGTTTTTTTTTGATGTTTCTGCAATACACAATTAAATTTAGATTAACTAGCGGTCAGAAAAATTTCCGAATTTTTTCACAAACAGGTTTTTTTAATTAAATTTCTTGTTCAACTGTGTTAAAAAGTTTTCAAAAACTGTTAGAAGACCTGCAACATTTTTGATTTTCATGCGCTACTTATACGTTTCCAATGTTTATCTCATGCTTGGGGAAACATGCTTCCGCAGTCTACAACTTGAGATTTTGCTGAGTACCTGCTAGTAGCTAACAGAAGCTTAAGAAATTATAAATAGCATAAATTGAGTCCGAATCATTGGTATTTCAGATCTGAAACAAACAAGAAAAACTAAATTTCAGATCTGAAATTAAATCTGAAATAGATTTTTTCAGATCTGAAATAACCAAGACAAAGAAAATTTCAAATCTGAAATTAGATCTGAAATAACCAATGCTTATAGTATTCAAGCGTTATTTAAATATTTCACAACCTATTTCAGATCTGTTTTAGATAATTTACTGGGTATGGGAAGTCAAAAAAAACCAAGTAAAACTTTTAAAATGTTATAACAAATCTGATCATTGCTTTCCGTAAAAGACGTTCAATGAAGGTTTTGTTGAAATATTTTCTTTTAATTTATAAAATTGATCAAAAAAATTCAGTTTCGTTAATTAAACAAATATCAACAAAAAGGGGAAAATGGGCAAAGCAATGGATGTACTCTTCAAGTAAGTCTAAGAAAGTAACCCCTAGCAAATGAAATTGAGGAACCTTTCTGAATAACTTTTTCTACTTAGCGTTTTAGATCAATTTTAGAAAAAAGCTATTTGAAGATTGTCTATCATGTTCTTCTTAGTGTCAATCTTGTGTGGATTAATTCATTTGACGTCACACTTTTTCTTATAATGAGTTTTGCTTACAATGAGACAAAAAAGACAATATGAAAATATTTTCTCTCCTCTCTCTCTCTCCTTTGACAACAATACTTTCTACACTATTTTAAACTTGTTTCAGTTTTACAGTGACATTAATGACTACTGACGTCAAAGTTTATAGAAAACTGAACAAAAGTTTTCCCTTATCTGCAGTTTTTTGATAGCATTTCGTCTTTTAAACATTTCATATTATTTAAAAATATTGTTGTGCAAAATACAGACAATAGGGCGACACTTTTTTAGTTGCAACCTCTAAATTTTACAAAATGTGATTGTATTGACGTGTTGATGGAAAAAATGAAGACGAAGGGAAAGGCGGTTTGTAGAATGAATGAATGAGATGGCTGTCAAGCAGATCCGCTTAATCTGCAGTTATATTCCGCATTCTGGCATTCCCCAATTCTGGCGAAAGTAGGATTTCCTGGTTTGCCCGCCCTTCAAAATTATTATGAAAAGAACATTTGAAAAGTCTACTAAAATTTATACAGCCACGAGAGTTCAGGAGAACAAGCGAGATTCGTGTTAATTAAAAAATAAAGATAAATATCTGTGGGGTAACCTAACATAAGAAATTAAAATGAATTCGAACATAATAAATTTAACGAATCTTGTTAACTCCCCCCCCCCTTTTGGATTTTGTTAACTATTTCCCCCTATTCATGTATTATTTTTGACTACCATTTCTGTATAAAATATGCATTTGAAAAATTTCAAACAATAATTGGGTTTTGATTTTCGCGCGATCGTAGTTGTATTACACACTATTTATATAATACCTACATAAAATTTTTTAATTCAAGAAGTTTTCTGAAAATTGTTTTATGCGATTGAAAATTTGGCCAAGCTAAAGCTGAATTTCTGAAAATCAAAATAGGGGGGGGGGATAGTTAACAAGATTCAATTTAACAATGCGTTGGAACCACCTGCACTCAGTAAAAACAGAAAATAATCGATTATAGTATAATTATAATTGAACTTTTGACAAAATTATAATTAATTATAAGCGCCAATTTTAGATTTTTAAACAATTTATAATCCATTATCATGATAAAATTTTTGATGACTTTTTAATAAATTCTGATCAATTATAATTGATTTTAATTTTTCCAAAAATCTTTTATAAACCCTTAGAGTCTATGATAATCTATTATAATAAATTATAATCCCTTTTTCTATCAAAATATTATTTCACAAGAAAAATCAAATATAATGGGTTATAATTTAGCTGTTCTGTATGAAAAAAATGTAAGAAGTAAGACATCAGTAAGCCAGGGGCAGATATAGGATTTTCGCGAGGGGGGGGGGTGCTGTTTAAAAAAACGAAAGTTTTGGTCGACCCTTTTTTTTGGTCGACTAAATAGATTTTCTGACGTCTTCTAAACCCTATAAGGAGCCCATTTTGAAGGCCAAATCTATGAGAAAAAAACAGGCCAAAAAGGCATTTTTAGGCACTTTTTTTGGAAAATTTTGACCAAAAAAATGCGTTTTTCGCCGCGCGCTCTTTTAGGGTCAGTCAGCCAAAACTGGATATCTCAAAATAGTAAAAATAGTAAAAACTGGATATTTCAAAATAGTAATCCCTGAGAGAGGGGACATCTGTCAACCCCCCTAAATCCGCTCCTGCGATAACAGTAAGAAGAAAGTAAACAGTAAGCAAGTAAACAGTAAACAGTAAGAAAAGATACCAACTGATAAGCACACAAAACAAAGCAAAAATAAAACGAAATGAATCAAAAATAAAGCAAAATAAAACAAATGAGTAATAATGGATTATAATCAATTAAAAAGGATTATAAATCAACAAAAATTCACAAACAAAATTTCCCAAAAATAGTCTATTATAATTGATTATAATAGATTATAATGATTTTTTTTCAAAAAATATTAACATATTAATCCATTTTTAATCAATTACAATCGATTCGTTTGAAATTTATGGAGACTGACAACAAAAATCCATTATAATCTATTTTTTTTTACCGAGTGCGGGCAAACAGTCGTACCTTAGCGAATCTGGGACTTGCATCGACTTGTTAACTGAAGTTTTAAACTTGACCGAGCCTGCACTCAGTAAAAAGAGAAAATAATAGAGATAACGGATTTTCATTGTCAGTCTCCATAAATTTCAATTTCAATTTGATTATAATTGTTAGAAAAGGATTAAAACGTTATTATTTTTTGAAACAATAATAACCATTATAATAGATTATAATCGATTATTTTTTGAATTATTTTATTGAACTATGATCCATTATAATGAATTCTAATCCATTATTTTTCAACAAACGTCATCGCTTTCCGCACCGAGCGCCCATGAATTCTAACTATAATAAAAAAAAAATTGATTATAATCCATTACAGATGTAAAATTCAGACAGCGAAATAAATTATTTTGCCATTATAATCGATTACTTTTGAAAAAAATCCATTATAAACCATTATTTTTTGCACTGAAATTGATTATATTTGCAAAGATAATCCATTATGATTGATTATTTTTAAATAAAGTCCATTATAATCCATTATAATTGATTATAAGCCATTTTATTCTTAGAACTAAATTCGATTGTTTTCGCAGAAATCTAGCCAAACTTTGCTGGAAATTTGCGAAATGTATAACATGTGTTTAATTAAATGCCATGTCTCAACTTCACTTCCTCAAGTTCTCACGCAAAATTAAATCCGGAAAACACAAAAATTGTTTTTTTTTAGTTTCGCTGGATATCTTTCAATTCCTCAAAACGCATTTCACTATGTATGCCTTGATCAATGCCTGATTTTTTAAAATTTCAAAATTGATACTTTCCTTAAGTGATTTGTGTTAGGCAATTCCAAATCAATTTAGTCATTTTCTATGCATTTTAAAGGCAAGACTGTCCAAATTTTGGTGACTGTAGTTTTGAGTAAGCCAAGGTATTTGTCGTTTGTGTTCGGTTACGAACATAACCCAAACATTTTGCGAAAAAAAATAAAATTGAAAAAAATTGTCATGCAGTTTCCATGTATAAATAATCACTAATGGTAGACTTTTTTGCAATTTTCTGTATTCCTGGAATTGCATGAAAAGTGTATGACTAGCATTTTTTGATGCATTAAAATTGTATGATTAGCATTTAACTCGGGGGTAAAAGATAAACGAGGAAAACAGTTCCCTATCAGCTGCGAACAGTTGCTTGCCATTCAATACAAAAAATTTTAATCCAGTTATAATCCATAATAGTTGATATAATGGAATATATTCTCTGTTTTTTTTGCAAAATTATATTTCCAAAACTTTTGCTATAATTGCTGTCTACTCGAATTCTAAACCTACTCAATTTGATCATGGCCGTATAATCCACCCTACCACTCATGTTCTTCGTACACGTTCACCCTTCACCCAGTATATTCATCCCACATGTTTGCCCCCGAAATTTTAACCCCCTACAATTTACCCCTCCCCCACATCCCCCCTCATTCTTAACACCCATGCAACCCAACCCCCCACATCCCCCCTCATCCCCCACATCCCCCACGTCCCCTCACATCCCCCAACAATAACCCTACTTAACCTACCCCGTCTCCTAAATACACCACCTACGCCCCCCATCACCCCATACCACTTAACGCCGCCCCAGTTTACCCCCTCCAAGTTTAAACCCCCGCCTATACATTCCCTCTCTACATCTTCCAATTTAACCCGCTCCACGTGAGAGGGTTAATGGGGGGAGGTGTAAACAGGGGAGGTGGAAGACGAGAGGGGGGTGCACATTGGAGGACAGTTGGAAACACGATGGTAAGTATAAACCAAATCAAGTCTCGTATCATCTTTAACGTGTATCAAGCCAAAAGCAACTGTTAATTTTTGAATATACTGCTCCGTGTTTAAAAATTTAAAATAATTTCACAAAAAGGTATTCTTATAACTGATTGTAGTCCATTCTAATAGAAAATAAAATACTAAAAAGGATTTTATTGTTTTGACAAAACATAAGTTTTAATCAATTTTTAATCGATTATATTGATTATTTTTGAATTTTATAGACAGACAATGAAAATCCACATTGCACATTGGAGGACAGTTGGAAACACGATGGTAAGTATAAACCAAATCAAGTCTCGTATCATCTTTAACGTGTATCAAGCCAAAAGCAACTGTTAATTTTTGAATATACTGCTCCGTGTTTAAAAATTTAAAATAATTTCACAAAAAGGTATTCTTATAACTGATTGTAGTCCATTCTAATAGAAAATAAAATACTAAAAAGGATTTTATTGTTTTGACAAAACATAAGTTTTAATCAATTTTTAATCGATTATATTGATTATTTTTGAATTTTATAGACAGACAATGAAAATCCAAAACTTTCGGTTTTTATTCATGAAACTCAAGTACGGGAAGCTCATAAAACTAGTCAGAAGAACAAATGTAGTGACAAAAAAATTTGGTTTAACATACAAGAAAACTTTTTTCTTCAGCTTTTACCTTTAAAACATAGCAATGCATTGGCGAGTTTTTTTTGACTAGACAAAAAGAGGTTCAGTACAATTTAGAACAAGACTGCTAAGATCAAGACGAAGCCTTGTTTGTTTCAGCGGTTTTATTTTCGTGGTGTAATTTGTGATAAAAATGATTGATGAATATCAAAAAAAAAAACTGAAAAAAAATTGACGTTTTTTTGATGTTTTTTTTTTGAAAATCGCGACCCCACACTTTATGTTAAGTACAAAATAAAACATTTTGCTATTAGCATGCAATTAGTGATATAAGTTGCAAAAAGACCAAGGAGCATGCCTCAATCCAATTTGGAAATATTTCTAAAACGGGTTAAATCTCCGCTCACGCGTTTATAGCACAAAATAAATCGCGCAGGAATTGTCCCAAATTATCCACGCGTAAATTGTTCAAAAAATGATCACAGGTGAAATACTTTTTTAAATTTGAGCTCAAGGCAATAGAATTTTTTGAAAGACAGAAAAACAATCCGTCAAAAATTGCTAGTTCCTTAATTTTTGGTTTTTTACTTTATTTTCTTGAGACGTTTTGGAAATTTGTTTTCCTCTTTTTTCAAAAATTTAAATTTTCTAAAAAAAGTACCAATAGGTAGTACCTCTGTGTGCGTGCTGCGTTTTTTTTCCAATTTATTTTTTTACCGTACCCCACTTTCTACAACCTTCGAGTGTGTGGGGGGAGTTTTGACCCATATTTTTGTATTTTTCTTAATTTCTTACCTTCCCAAATCTGAGATTTCGGTTTCATGGTGTCAAAAGGGTTGTGAGAAGCTCCCCTAACTAAGCGATTACGCCAAGAGTTTTTTGAACAACACATTATGGTTCTCGGAAAGTCAAATTTTCGATTTTTTGACAGTTTCTCGAATCTTTTTGACTTTTCTCGGAAACTACCCTTCCAAATCTAGCGTTTCAATGAGTAGAATGGATTGCGGGAGGCTCCTCTTTATTGGCGGTTATGCCCACATTTTTCTTCATAAAAGTTATGACCTTAGCGAAAATCAAATTTTCCAATTTTTGACCGTTTTTTTTTTTCGATTTTTTTTACTTTTCCCAAAAACTACCCTCCCGAATCTGAGATATTGTTTTCAATGAATAAAACGAGTTGTGATAAGCTTTCCTCCGTAAACAATAACGCCCAATTTTTTTACACAAAAAGCTATGACCCTCGGAAAATTCAATGTTCTGATTTCTTGACCGTTTTTTTTTAGACTTTTTGACTTCTCGAAAAGAAACTGAATCTGATATCGACGGTTCAATCAAGGCATCAGGTTGTGAGAAGCCTCCTGCATAAAATGCTACGCCTTAAGTTTTGAATAAAAAAAATAGTTCCTGGAAAAATTCCAAAATCACAAATTTTTCCCTCATTTTTAATAGAGCAATAATTAAAATTTTGGATGAAGCCATATTTTGAAATCTTTAAAATTACCTATCTCGTCCCTCATCAGAACAACAAAGTCAAAAATTATCAAACAAATACCTCCAAGTTTAGCTGAGAATCAAGATAATATGTCGAAGCTTGTCTGGAGAAACAAAAAACTACTTCGAGAACAAATTTTCCTTCACACTCTTCGAAAGTCGGAACAACTAGTTGAAAATAAATGCGTTAAGAGTGTTAATTTCAACAATTTTGTTGTGTTTTTCTTTGCAGTTTATAGTATGTGATGCAAATGCTACAATACGAAGTCAACGCGACAGTGATACAATATGAGTGGAGTGGAGAAGTGGAGTCATGGGGGGGGGGCTGATTTTTTAAAAATCGATATTTTGTCGACCTTTTTTTTTAGGTCGACCGAATTGATTTTCCGAGCTCTCAAAAAGCATTAAAAAGAAAGACCCTGTTTTGGTTCAATTTTCGGCACCGAAAAAACGGGCCAAAAAATTAGTATAAATTGCCGTCGAATGCGCCTTTAAATTAATTTAAATTGGCGTCGAAATTAGTATAAATTGGCGTTGAATGCGCCTTTAGAAAATTTTAGGGTCCGTCACCAAATATGGATATCTCAAAATAGTACAAAGCGGGACTCTTTGGGTCGGCAGGGGTTGAATCCCTGAGATGGAGGCGTATGCCCCCCAACCCCCCTAAATCCGCCCCTGTGTGGAGTGTCTCTATGTGTGATGATTAACTTAAAAACTCTGGGGCAAAAAGGTACCTCCTGCTTTAGCTGGCCTCTAGTTTGCATTTGAATAAAAAAAAAGAAAAATTAGGTTCAAAAAAAGACAAATTTGAGAAATTAAAAAAAAATTACTCTAACAAGTTTAATCTCAGTTAATTAAAATGTCTAGCAAAATTGAGGACATTAGGAGCAAAGGTTGCAAGCTCCTTTGTTCATCGGGACAACGGGTTAGTGTACCCATTATGAAAAACCGGAGGTGTTTTCATTTGGGATACATTTGTTGAAAGAGTAAAACTGAAAAAAAAAAGATTAAATGCTATTGTTTTGACACACTCTCATTTGAGAAAGGAAGAGAAAATTGTTTTGTTTTCAGTCAATTAGAGAAACAAGTTGAAATAATAGAGGCTAGTGTTTTCAACTCTGCGAAGTGCGTTAAACTTGCAAAATAAAGAAAAGCATAAAAATTCCAAAAGGTTGTGACAATATAGGGCAAGAGGTCATTAGATAAAAAGAAAGCTGACATTTAAGATTCTTTTGACATCATAGCTCAAGATGAGCATCGATACAAAATAGGGATTGTGGATTTTTTCTGAGAACTTATAACTTTTTTATGAGAATGAATGATTAGAAAAAGTAATAAGGCTGCTCGTATTAGTTCAAAGCCCTGAATATTCCGTCTGTCTTTTAAGGACTATGAAGCAGTATTCGCTTTTGTAAAAATGATGATATTTTAAAAAGAATGGAACAAAAAACAATACTGCTCGTATCAGGGCGAGGCCCTGAAGATTCCGACTACCTCTTAAAGTCTACGGAGCACTAAAAACATTCTTAAAAAAATGTAAAAAATAAAAATGAAAGTGTTTTTTAATTTGAGATTTTTTGTGAAATTCATCCCCTCACACGCCATATTAGGTACAAAGTGATAGATTTCGCTCCTAGTAACAAATAAATTATGGCAAAAAAGCTTCCTTCAACCAATTTGGAACGATTTCTCAGACGGATTAAATCTGCGCTTACGCGTTAATAGCGCGATAGATATCGCGCGTTGATTGTCCCAGTTTGGCCAAAATGGCAATTATTGAACCCCCATGATTTCACGAAAAACGATCACAGGTGAAGCTTTTTTTCAAATTTAAGCTCAGGTTAACAAAACTTTTCGAATGGTGCAAAAAAAATTCCGTCGAAATTGGCTAATAAAAAGTCGAAACTTGTCTGAAAAAAAAACCCACCCCGAGCACAAATACTCTGTTACTTTCGTTAGGAAAGTCGGAACAATTACGGAAATTTTGGGGTTTTCGTAAATCATCCCCCACACGCCATACAAAGAAAAAAGTGATATATTTCACTCCTAGTAATGTAGAAATTATGACAAACAGATTATTTCAACCAATTTGGAACGATTTCTATGAGGGATTAAATCTCCGCTTACGCGTTAATAGCCCGAATTGGTCAAAATTGCAACCTTTACACCTTCATAAATTTATGAAAAATGATCACAGCTGAAATAAATTATCAATTTTGAACTCAAAACAACAATAACTTTCGGCTGATGCAAAAAAAACGCTTTGTTGAAAACTCGAAATTTGTCTGAAGAAAAAAAAACTCGCCCCGAGCACAAACATTCCGTTACCTTCGTTACAAAAGTCGAAGCAATAAAGTGCATCGCCCTCCTAATCAAGCCTTAAATACTACAGAAGACTGCTTGCGACTAGAATAATTTTGTGAACAAAAGGTACTGCTGGAACACTGGTGCAGATTTTATAAAAATTGTTTACTTTTTTATTTCATTGCTGTTGTGGAGTCATGAAACAAAAAATTAAATTACACCTCAGCTCAAGCTGTATAAAATGCAAATCGATAAAATTTTGCCAACAAACAGTAAACTTTCATGCTAAGACAAAAGTATATCCTATTTGTCTAAGCATGAAAACTTACTATTTGTGTGCAAGTTTTTCTCGATTGTAAATCACGTCCATCTGGAATTGGGGAATATGGAATGCCGATAAAAATGAAAAACTGCGTAATTTGCAGACTTTTTGTGGTTTTCAAAAGAAAATTTGTTTGTTTTGCGGTTTTGTTTCACCAGTTGTAAGCCTTGTCTCCGGATTCCCAGGAAACACACTCAGTTCACATACATCAAGGAAATACACTAGAAAATAAATTCAGTTCACGGATAATGCACTCCTAACCTTTTTTTGATGACATTCCTAACGCATTTGTTTCATTGGAAATAACCTTCAACGCTTATTTGACTTTGTTAATAGCCGTTTTTTTGTTATGTTCACTAAATTTTTTTTAAAACTTAAATTTTGAAATGAACGAAACGTCTCGTATCAGGGCGAAGCCCTGAATGGTCCGTCTGCCTGTTTTTATTCAAATTTTAAAAAAATGAGATTAATTTTTAAAAAAAAACGAGATTTATCCTCCCACAGGCCATATGAAAAACAGAGTGATAGATTTCGCTCCTAGTAACTAATCAATTATGGCAAACAATTTTTTTTCCTTCAACCAATTTGGAACGATTTCTTTGACGGATTAAATCTCTTGAATCTTTTTAATTTAATTTCAGGACAACAATACTTTTTGATTGATATAAAAAATTCGGTCAGAAAAATCCACCCGAGTACAAATATTCCGTTGCTTTTCTTGTGACAGTCGGAACAATAACAAATCCAGTATAGTAGTATGTGGTTTGATATTAACACTACTTAAACTTGCAGTTTCATTAATCGTTTCTAGATTAATGTTCCGAATTTCGAAGATGTTGCAGAGCAAAATTAAAATGCATATAACGCAAATAAAGTTAATAATAACATATAACGTAAATAATTCGACCGATTTTAACCGTTTTTCTCGCAAACACGGTTTAGACTTGATTAAATCTGACCACCAAAACAGAGCAATTTGTCTGAATGGCAAATACCAGCGTTTAGAGAGCTTGCTTGCTCTGAGTTTGCAGCTATCAATTATTGTTGTTATGATCGATATAAAATGCCGAAATTTATCGTTTTGAGAGTTGTTTACCGAAGAATTACTCTTTATAGTTCAAGTGCTTCTCTGTATTATGTTTAGATTTTTTGACGTTTTGTGAGATTGGAGCGGGCGTGGATTCGAGTGTCCAGTTGGCCGAGTTCCTATTCGTCGTCAAGTGTCCATTTGGCCGATTGTCCAATTGGCCGAATTGAGCGAAAGGGAGCGATATCAATTACGAGTAAAGTGGTCTGGTAGTTTAATATCAGGCAAATTAAGGTTTTCTCCGTGTGTGTTGTTGGAATTCGACAGGCTAGTCTAATTCCTCACCCCTCTTGGTAAATATAAAAAAAAAACCCCACTGCGCTCGTAAGTCTATCGAATAAGAGGTTACGCTGTTATTTTAATTGGTCTGGTAAGGTGTTATTAAGTGTGTTAAGTTGCATTTTTCAGCCTCCGATTTATTCCGTGTTTTTTGTTGGAATTCAACCAACCTACTTTATTCCCAACCCTATTGGTAAGACACCTGAGTTGATGTGCGTATGGTGTTCATCCTAGGAGCTTGTTCGTTGTGCTACGGACTCGAAGAAGACTATTCAGTTCTATCCGCTTATTTTCTATCGTTACGAACCAACCTTGTCATTTGGCACGACGCCATTAATAATTTCATCAGTAAACACAGCCTTAATAATAACCGTAGACTAAGTACTGAGCAACTCGCAAACTTTTTATTACGGTACAAGCAAACCATTTGTGAAATGGTTTGATGCCAACGGAGCGATACAGAGGATATAGAGAATAAGTTATTTGCAAACGGTATTCTCGTGATTAACGTGGTAAAAGACTTCATCTCTAAGCGTAAGGCTAAGGCCCAGGTACCCATTGATAAATACAAGGAGCTTCAACACCCCCCTCTTCTTTAGTTAAAGACTCTCGTCTTGTTAAGGCGTTACAGTGCTATCCGCAGCGCCCTCAAAAACCGTAAGAAGCTGAAACGTTTACCACTTAAGAACCGAAAAGCCATACAAAACAACGCAGAGGCTTTAAGTAGTCAATTTATTATCACTAAAAAAACTTTCTGGGATAACACACTCTTAACTTAAAAAGGACTGCAAGGTTTCAATGTTTTAACAAGCAAAGAACATAAAAGTCCTTTTCGTTGATAGCTTGATTCTTAATTGTCTACATTTTAGCTAACTTGCAATTTGTCTCTTTTTTCGTTCTGCTGGTATACCGAGTGCGTTTCGGGCTTGCCAGTCGGTTTTTGAGCTTCCATGAACTAAAAAATTTTCCACTTACAATTAACTTTGCAAAAATAATCGAAAGTAAGTGGATTGTGAATGTCGTAATAGTTGATTGTTAATGTCATACAATTAAATATTCTTTTAAACTTCGTTTGTAACTTCTAAAGCATCGAGAAAATAGATTCGATAAAAGCATGGAGAAAAATATACAAAAAGATTAAAGAAATTGTCTAAAATTAGAGACTCTACAGTAGATGATCATTACAAATGTCATGCTCTCGTGCTAGAGTTTATTGAAAATCAAAGCCGTTTGACAACTATCGAGACAGTTATCATAAATTGTAAAACGGAACAGGCCGTTGAAAAAAATGGAGATAAACATTCAACTGGCTAAAAAAACCGAAGTTCCCGAGAGGTACATAACCAAGCAAGGTCTTTGGAGAAATTTGGATAGGACGAAATTAACAAAAACCAGCCTTCAACTTGGGGAAAAGTCAAGGATAATCGTATTGGTTCCCGAATTGACTCTATCAAAGATCATACTTCTGCTGTCTTGGCCACCCAACCGGAAAACACAGGTATTATCGAACAACCACAACGGGCTTGCCGTCAATTCCTGAGTTTCAAAGAAACTCAGGTCATGGCTTCACCGCTGGACATGGAACATCTAGTGATCCTGGTTTGCACATCAGTAATCATCTAGCCTTTCGGCAAAACTGCCCGAGATCAAGTTTGTCTTTGAGTACTAATGACGCATCTGTTACAGTTCCTCTTTGTCTAGCACCTCATATCGGTGTTAATTATTATTCACCTCCCAATATACCTCAAGCTGAATTCCTTCCAAACTCAAGCTGGTTGGTAACACAAATATGCAGGGTCTGATGAATCATTTCCCATTAATGCACAGAGTTCCGCAAACTGTCGCGCAGTCTGAGCTGCAGGTCTCTTGGAACCATCCGATAACTCATCATTTGTCAACAGCGCGTTCAAATAAATACGTGATGGAGGATCAGCAGCTTTTTTGTGCACATGCCGGCGCTGCAAATAGCATGCCTGTTGAGCCATTTGGAAATTTAAGCTTGCGAATGTGTTTTCTTTGGCCACTCCATTGGGATCATCCCATTGGTAATTCAAGAGGGATCATCCCGCATACCAGTGGTGGCTCAATAAATTATACTCCTCAAGCTGATCTCCAAAGTACAGACCCCGCTCACTAAGGGTTTTTTTAAATCATTTTGTTGGTCCTTCACATGAACATCCGGTAGAGCAACCATTTTCGGCTCGTGAACTAGCTGAATGGATGAAAAGTAGCCGCAAAGATCGTCTCTCAGAATTGAAAGTAAGTCAATTTGATGGTAACGCTTTGAATTGGCAGGAATGGTTTGGACAATTTACCTCAACCATCGGTTCCGCCCGTCGGAGTGCTGACGAGAAATTAACTTATTTAAAGACGCTCGTAACTCGAAAAGCCAAAGCGTTTATCCCTGAATACAATCAAAGTGGAGCTTTATACAATGATGCAATTGTATTATTGTTGGGGCTCATTTAGATAGGTTAGCCAGTTTTCCTCCACTCAAAGGGCATTCAGAGAATATTATCAGTTTCTCCTCCTCCGTTTTAGGACTGGTTGCAGTATTTCAATCGTTGCCATTTCATGATGACCTCAAAAGCGTGACTCATCTGAATCAAGCTGTCGGCAAGCTCCCACCAAAATATGAAAAACTTTACTTCGCATGCCTCAATGGGAACCACGGCTTCCGTAATTGCGCAAACAGGACTGTGAGAGCATGCACAACGTCCTCCTCCACGGTGCTGAAATAAATTTTCCACTAAAGAAAAATATTAAGTAAAATCAATGAGTCTAAACCGAAAATTGTTGAACAAGTTTCCACTCATGCCGCTCTGGGGTGTAAAAATTACAAAGAATTACCAAAAGGACCGTTGCTAATTGCAGAATTTGATGTATCTTCGGATAGCACGAGTCTCCAGACGTTGGTTCTTTATGACGAAGCATCTACACAATCGTGGGTTTCTGCATCTCTCGCTAGCCGCTTAAAGTAGGTTCTTGAGCCAGTCCAGTTATCTATCAGTGGTTTCAATGCCGTAAAAGTCATCGAAACTCAGCAAGTCAAATTAAATGTCTCGTCTGAACCGAACAACGCAGGTTTAATTTTCACTATGGAAGCTTATGTGAAAGACAACATTCACCTTGGTACATATTGTATCAATATACTAGAATTGCAGAATAAAAATTCTCAGTTGGCTCCAATAAAGCCGTTACAGTTTAATTATGAAGATGTGGGAGTTAACTTAGGACAAGATTACTACCACGCCGTTTGTCCGATTGAGTTCTTTTTAGAAAAAGACTCTAACTCACCATGTTCTGTCCACCTACCGGTAGGTTGGGTCATAAGTGGTCCGTTACTGCCAACCGCCGTTTAACTTCTTCGTGCTTTAAGCTTGTTCTTAAAGATTCTTCTTTAACTGACCAGATGAAGTCATGGTATGAATTATAATCTTATGGAGCCTTTACACGAGTCGATTCCCGTTCAAAAGATACGCAGATACAATAAAGGAGGACATCAAGAAAAATGATGCCGTTACCGTCGAGCCGCATGATTCACGTTCGTGAACCGCTCGCGATTGGTATCTTCCGCACCACCCAGTTATAAATCTGAATAAGCCAGTTAAGGTGCGCCGAGTTCTTAACGGGGCTGCCAAGTTTCATGGCACGTCCTTAAATCAATCCCCATTGGTTGGTCCAGGTCTACTCCAAAACCTGATAATCATACAATTGTGCTTCCGACAGCACAAATACGCCGTCTCCGCGGATATAGAGGTATGTTCCTCCAGGAAGGAATCCGCGACCAAGATCAATCTTCGCTTCGTTTTTTGTGGCGGGACGACCCCACGTTGTGGTAGTCCATCAGTACACTTGCCATATGTTCTGCGCCTGGGACTCGCCTACGTGGGATATCCTGAAGTGGCGTCAGTGGTTGCCGAAAAACATTATATGGACGATTACTTGCATTCGCTTAGAAACATCAATCAAGCAGTAAAAGATTGTCGGTCAGTTACTTAAATTAGGTGGTTTTGGTTTTGACTAAGTCTGTCAGTAATGTTGAAGAAATATCAAAAGCAAGGAATCCCGAAGTCAATGAAACACCCTCATTGGTTAAGGAAATATGTAATGCTGATTAATCGTCGCACGTCTTAGGTTTAAAATGGGATCATATAAACGACACATTGGTTGTGAGCTGAGGTTTCGATCGGCCTCTCGCTAAGGCGATAATTCATTAAGCCGTTTTGAAATTGGTAAATTCTGTATTTGACCCTATTTGCTTAAAAGGCCCGTGTACGGTTAATAGCCTCGTCTGTTATTTAAACACATATGGCGAAAAAGTGACCAAAAACCTGCTGATGTTTCACCAGAAGAAATAAGGGAAAAATTCCTTGAGTGGCACTCAGGCCTCTCTCTGCTAGGTCAGCTGACACTTCCCCGCTTTTACTTCACAGAACCTGTGGATCGTATTGAGCTTCACTTTTTCGGTGATAGCTCTCATGTTGTTTTCTGCGCCATCGGGTTTTTGAGTGCGAGACTTATAAGCTTGCACAAACTTGAAATATTTTTGTCTTAGATAAAGCGTGGGTTGTGCCAATCAAAGCGTTGTCAATACTCTAAATGGAACTTCGAGCAGCTCTGCTTGCCGCACGGTACGGTTGAAAATCGAAAGTGTGAAAGCGCTTATAGTTAAAGTGAACGATATATTTATGTGGAAAGATAGCACTACCGTTCTCGAGTAGCTTAACTCTCTCGAGTAGCATAATTATCTGTATTTTTCGCTAACCGTGTCGGCAGAATCCTCAAATTGACCACTATTGATGAGTGGCACCATGTTCTGAGCGGCGACAATCCAGTTTATACCGGTACAAAGGGGATTTCTTCAGAGGTGTAAAAGAGTTGTCGCATTTATGTTTAGGATGATGCTTCACATAAGCATTTTCTCGGTAATGACTTACGGATCACCGACCCCACTGAACTAGTTTTTGCAGAAAACAAACTTATTCATTTTGTTCTGATGGAATCCTTCCCCGTTGGGTTAAAAACACTCAAATCTGGCGAACATATAAAGAATAAAAATAAGATTGCCACATACTCTCCTTTTATCGGTCTGGCTGGTATCATTCTTTCCACCGGCCGGATTATGCGCTTAGAGAATACCGGGTTTGATACAAAGCACTCAAAATTATTCGATGCGCGTCATACCCCAGTTCACTTCTTGGCTCACAGTCTCCACCATAAGCATTTTCATCAAAGGTTAAAGGCTTAGACTACATACGCTCTGTTTTGAATATTAAACACGCAATGCTTAGGTTGCTTCGACTATTTCGTTCTAACAAAAATCAATCGGTAATATGCCGTAAATGCCAAGTTAGTACCATCCAGCCATTTATGTCCAATTTACCTGTCGAACGTCTCGGATATAAGCAACCATTCTTTAATCATACGGGTGTGGATTACTTTTATTACGAACTTCGTTGGTGCGGAAGAGGAATTAATTGTCTGCATCATGAACTGGAACGGTACGGCTCCGACCATTTTTGCACACAAATTTGTTGCTTGGAAACTTAACCCGCCAGGCGTACCTATCATAGCGGCTCCGGGAGCACCTCGTCCAATGCGTGAAGCGCGTGCTTTACGATATACTAGGCAGTTGGCGAGTTACTGAAGAAATGCTGGGAACAACACTCTGCTTAGCTAAGCAGGCTTCGAATTCGAGGCCAATCACTCCCGATAGTACCGATTCACGAGAGTTAGAAGCGTTAACCCCAACCCACTTTTTGCTTGGACGACATGCCACAAGCTTTCCTTCGCTTTTATCTGTGGAAGGCTATTTGGTCTCGTTGGCTTCGCAAATAAGTTCCCTCACTGAATAAGCGTTTCAAGTCAGACTGAGTGTGAAGTCACACTCAGTCTGACTTCACACTTAAGACAGGCGATCTCGTATGGGTCATTGAGCCCGACAGCCCGCGAGGATATAAGCCTCTCGCTTGCATCGTTAGACTTAACTACGGCAAAGATAGATGCGCACATTCCGCCCTCATTACGGCAGCCACGAGCGAACTTACCCGACCAACCGCTAAGCTCGCCCCAGTTCTTCCGTCTCTGGGGGCGGAGGATGTTGCAGCGCAAAAGTAAAATGCATATAACCAAAGTGCGAACGTAAAAATTAGTGAAAAGCGACTATAGCCTAACGTATATGAAAACGTTCAAGCCGCCGGTAGAACGGGTTCAATTTCCCCCATACGCTAACTTTTATACATGTATACTCGAGGGGCTATATACCCATTTGATCGATTTTCATCGTTTTTTCTCTCAAACACTGTTCAGACTTGAATAAGTCTGACCTCCAAAAAAGAGCAATTTGTCTCAAGGGCAAATACCAGTCTTTTTTCAGAGCTTGCTTTGAGTTTGCACCTAAAAGTTGATATTTTTATTATCGATATAAAATGCCAAATTATCGTTTTGAGAGTTGTTTACCGAAGAATTATTATTAATAAATTAAGTGTTTTTTGCATTATTTTAAGGTCTTTTTGACGTTTTGAGAGACCGGAGCGGGCACAGAAGAAACTGAAGAATTTATATGCTCGGGGTGTTTTTTTTATTCAGACCGATTTTGGAGAAGTTGACTGCATATGGGCATCCATCCGGGACACCAAGCGATATTGTTTGCAATTGACTAAAGTGTGGCTTGGCTGCTGGAAACATACTTTGACATTGTGTTTCAATACGCGAATTGTTTATGCGTGGCATTTTATCCGCACTCATACTCATTCCAAACTGAAATGAGGCAAGCTATTATCATCGGTCTTATTAAATCCAAATGAATCAAAATTTAACACTTCGATATCATCAGCCTAAAATTCATAGTTTCTCAATATTTAATTTTCTAAAAACTGTTCGAGACGAATGAATGGGCAGTCGGCACATTCAGGGCTTTACTCTGATACGAGTAGTCTTGTTATTATCAACTTTGATTCTGCTTTGCAAACCATAAATCACGATACGATGTTTCAACCGTCGCACTTTTTTCTCCGTGGCCACAATTTGACCATATTTAGATCTCTGAGATAACTCTTTTTGTTTTCACTAAGATATGCCGAGCGAAAATTGCAAGTATCTGCGCAAAACAACCCCATATTTTTTTCATAATCAATGTAAAGATCGTTAATGAGCACAACAAAAAGAGGAAGTGTCATTATGGATTCCTGAGTTAAAGCTTTGAATTATGATTTTCAGACCAACGATGTCAAAAAAATCATTCCACAGATCTATAATAGTGCTATTAAATAATCTTAGTTTAAATTTAACAAATTCTGCTAATTGTTTATCTATTGGGTCTTAGTTCTTTTCTGAATCGAAGCTGTTTTTATCAACTTTTTTATTGGCGCGCGCATCTTTCTTAAAAACTGAAATGTTGGTCCTGAAGTTTTTTTCCATGAAAATTTAGGACTAAAACTTATAGCCAGCCAAAGCTCTTGAAGTGGTATTATGGATGCGGTCTTTTTGAAATATGACTATCAAAAATTTAAAAAAAAACCTGAGCACGCCGCGTTTTTGATTCGTTTCCATTCTTCGTATTGAATTATGTTCTCTTTGATATTCCATCGAGTTATGAATTTTTTGTTTCTTCTGGCAAACTTGCAAATACTACTGGATTTCAAAAAGTAAATTGTTAGGCCTGAAAAAAATTCAACTATTTACAATCTTTATGATTATTCTAATCAGTAGCGGATTTAGGGTAAGCGGGAGGAGGAGGCAGCCCCTCCCTTCAGGGATTCGACCCCTTGACTACCCAAAGGGTCTCACTTTGGTACTATTTTAATAACTCTATTTTTGACTGGAAGATCCGACCCATAAATTTTTTAAATTAATTTTTTACGCCTCTGGATCAAACTTTGGCGAATCTTTTCTGTTAGATGAACGGAAGGCAACGTTTTGGTCAACCAGTTGCTTTACGCCAATCTGGTTTGCATAATCTTTGAAGTTGAAATTCTTTGCCTGAATGGCGGTATGCTGTCAAAACTTAACTTTTTTAAACAGGTTTTTAAGAGAATGTGGAACAATACAACGGAGTAAATTTTTGAGCACTGTTTTTTTCTATCCCAGAAAGCAATTTTCTGCTAATTTGATTATATCAAACCGCCTTCAAAAACAAAAGTTTGGTTTCAAATATCTAAAGATGTTTATTCTGCGATATTACTTTGTAAAGTTATAAGAGTTGAAAAAAGCCGATTTGACGACTATATGAGGACATATTATTACTCAGTTTTTTTTATGTGCAATGCGTAAGCTGCCAATTATTACTTTGAGTTCAAAGTTTTGAGTTCAAAGTCATCATAAACTGAATTGAAGCAAGTTATAATTAGCCTAAATAATGAGCTATTAGACGCAATTTATACCGCTCAGTACCTGGTAATGCATTTGTGGGAGCTCAACTCATCTCATTTGAAGTTCTGAACTCAAACAATACTGACATTCTTGCTCACAACATTTAATGAAAGACTTTTCAGACGCGCGTTATTATATCTCTGAAATGACTTTGAGTTACCATTTTTGTTGTTGTTCTGCTTTCTGGTTCAATTTTGAGGAGTTTAAATGGCGGCATAACAACTCCTCGAAGACTACAGTGATGTTTCCTGTTCAAAATAAATTTCAATAAATATTAGAAAAAACTGATTCTCGAGAAAAGTGACATCAACAATTTCGATGCTCGTCGTATCCTACTAATAAGCTGCTTGGTGTCACAACAACACTTTTTAAAAAAAGCAGAAAAGTACGGCTTTTAGTTCTCAATTTAAGGGCATTCAATTTTTACGATTTTTTTGGTTTGATTGTGATGGAAAAACAATTAGTCATTTTTTCTGACAAATAGAAGTATCAAGACCCATACCGGGTTGAAAGAGCAGCTAATCAGTACATCTCCAATAAGTGTTTCGACTTTCGAACAATTAGGCTTGGTGTGGTTTTCTTATTCAGTCAGTTTTTAACAAAATAACCAAGCGTTTTTGACGGAAATTCTTATACCATCAAGATATTATTGTCCTGAATTTAAGAAGATATTTCACCTGTGATTATTTTTCCTAAAGTTACGGGGGTTTGTAAGACCCAAATTAAATCAAAACACGACTGTTTGTAACAGGGCGAAACCCGAATGTTCCGACTGCTTTTTCAGCTCTATGGAGGACAAAATATCTGAAAAAATATTTGAAATAATTTTTTTTAACTTGTGAATTTTGTTGACAAAATCATTATTCCACACGCCATGTAAGGTACAAGGTGATAGATTTCGGTCCTAGTAACAAATTAATTATGACAAATAAGCTTCTTTCAAACAACTTAGAAGGATTTCTTGGATGGATTTAATCTCCGCTTACGCGTTAATAGCTCGAAATCTATCGCGCGTTAATTTCCCAATTTGGCCAAAATGGCAATTCTTAAAGCCCCATAACGTTACAAAAATGTTCACAGGTGAAACATCTTTTCAAATTTAGGCTTAAGACAACAATAGCTTTTGAGTGATACAAAACTTCAGTCAAAAAAGGTTCGTTAAAAAATCGTAATTTATCTGAAAAAAAAAACACCACGAGAACAAATATTCCGTTACTTTCGCCACAAAAGTTGGATCAAAAAGCAGTACTATCATTTTATACTGACATATGGACGGCAATAAACATAACAAGACTGCTCAAATCAGGGCGAAGCCCTGAATGTTCCGACTGCATTTTAAGGTTTATGGAGCAGTAGTAAAAACATAAAAAAATTAAATGAAATAAAACAAAATGAACATTTTTTTTTCTAAAATTTGAAATTTTTTAAATGAAAAAAATCCCCCCACACGCCATTTAAAGTACAAAAAGAGAGATTTCGTTCCTTGTAACAAATCAATTATGGCAAATAAGCTTCGTTCAACTAATTTGGAACGATTTATAAGACGGATTAAATCTCCGCTTACGCGTTAATAGCGCGAATTATATCGCGCGTTAATTGTCCCAAATTGGTCAAAATGGCCAAAATGGCAATCTTTAAACCGTCATAACTTTACGAAAAATGATCACAGGTGAAATATCTTTTCAAATTTAGGCTCAGGACAACAATACCTTTTGAATGATGTAAAAAAATTCCGTCAAAAATGGCTAGTTAAAAAGTCGAAATTTGTCTGAAGAAAAAAAACCCACCCCGAGCACAAATATTCCGTTACTTTCGTATCGAAAGTCGGAACAATAACTTTTGCTAAATTGAAAAGCGTGTGAAAAAGACATTCCATTTTACTTAAAGAACAATAATGTTCAAGAAAAACAAGACTGCTCGTATCAGGGCGAAGCCCTGAATGTTCCGACTGCCTTTTAAGGTTTATGGAGCAGCAGTAATAACATAAAAAATTTAATGAATTAAAATGAAATGAAAATTTTTTTTTTCCAAAATTCGAAATTTTTTATGAAAATCATCCCCCCCCCCCACACGCCATATAAAGTACAAAAACATAGATTTCGTTCCTTGTAACATTTCAATTAAGGCAAATAAGCTTCGTTCAACCAATTTGGAACGATTTATAAGACGGATTAATTCTCCGCTTACGCGTTAATAGCGCGAATTATATCGCGCGTTAATTGTCCCAAATTGGTCAAAATGGCCAAAATGGCAATTTTTAAACCCTCATAACTTTACGAAAAAAGATCACAGGTGAAATATCTTTTCAAATTTAAGTTCAGGACAACAATGGCTTTTGAATGATAATAAAAATTCCGTCAAAAATGGCTGTTTAAAAAGTCGAAATTTGTCTGAAGAAAAAAAAACCCACCCCGAGCACAAATATTCCGTTACTTTTGTATCGAAAGTCGGAACAAAAATAAAAATAAACAAGTTTGTATGGTTATTTTATTGTCTGCCGACACAATTGAAAAATTTTGGTAACTTAGAGTATCTTTTGTAACTTGAACTTTTCTACCTTTAACCTCGCATGTAACTGGGTTGAAAAGTATTTTAACAGTGTTTTTTTTTGCTCCCGTTATTCTCAATAGTTTGGTTTCAAAGGTATAGTAGCAGCGCGTGATCAGAACAAGTTTCGTTCATTTTCTCATCACTCATTTTTTTTATCGGGTCATTGATCGTAAGTTTAAATCTTGAGATACAATTGTAACTTTTTTGGTCTTTTGGATTATTTATCTTCAAAAGGAAAATTCAAATGTCTCGAATAAGGCTGGAACAAACAAATCCAAGGAGAATACAAGCACTTCCACCCAAGCCGCTGTTGTTGATGTACATGACATTGAATCTTCTAAAGGGTTGTTGCCAATTGCAACACTTGGTGTATCCTCGGATGTAACCAGTCTCCTGACGTTGGTTCTTTGTGATAGTGCATCGACTCACTCCTGGGTGTCTTCGTCACTCGTAAACCATCTCGGCTTAGTAGGGGAGCCCGTTAACTTGTCAATTAGTGGTTTCAATTCAACCACCGTTGTTGAGACTCAGAGGGTCAAGTTTACAGTTTCCTCCGAGCCGAATTATAGTGATTTCGTGTTTTCTTTCTGTGCATATGTTAAAGACAATATTCGGATTGGTTCCGAATTAATCAATATTGCTGATTTGCAGAATAAATATCCAAAATTAGCACCTATTAAGCCCATTCAATATACTTATGAGGACGTTGAAGTTATTATCGGACAAGACTACTACCACCCCGTTAGACCCATTGAGTTCATCTTGGTAGATGATAAAAACTCACCGTGTTCCGTTCGCCTACCGATAGGTTGGGTCTTAAGTGGTCCGTTGCCGCCGTCCGGTAATTCTACTTCTTCGTGTTTCAAGTGTGTTGTTGAAGATTCTTCTCTGACCGACCAGATAAAATCCTGGTACGAGTTGGAATCGTATGGTGCTTTCAAACAAGTCGATGCCCGTTCCGCCGCGGATAAACATGCTTTATCCATCCTAAATTCTGAAACCGTTCACAATGGCGAAAGATACATTGTGCCTATGCTTTCGATTGATAGTAATGTCAGTCTACCAAACAATCATTACTCGTCACTCGCCCAATTTAAATCATTGGAGAGAAGGTTAAGTAAAGACCCTGAGCTGCGCGAAAGATACGCAGAAACAATTAGAGAGGACATTAGGAAAGGCTATGTCGTTACCGTCGAACCGCATGATCCACGTAAGCGTTCCGATCGCGAGTGGTATCTTCCGCACCATCCGTCGTAAATCCGAATAAGCCGGGTAAGGTGCGCCGAGTCCTTAATGGGGCTTCTAAACTTCATGGCACACCCTTAAATAAGTCCTTATTGGTGGGTCCTGACCTACTCCAAAATTTAATTTTTGTGCTTTTGCGATTCCGTCAACACAAGTACACCGTCTCCGCGGATATAGAGGGTATGTTCCTCCAGGTAGGAGTCCTTGCCCGCGATCAAATTTCGCTCCGTCTTTTGTGGCGGGAGGATACCACTTCCGATGTGGTAGTTCATCAGTACACTCGCCATATATTCGGCGCACGGGATTTGCCTACGTGCGCCAATTTCGCGTTGCGAAAAACGGCAACTGATAATATGTCCACATACCCTGAGGCCGCCTCGGTCGTAAATGAAAAATTTTACATGGACAATTACTTGGATTAATTCGAGAACGTTACCCAAGCAATTAAAACTAGTCGCGATTTGGTTTCCTTACTAAAATTAGGAGGATTTAATTTGACTAAATTTGTCAGTAATGCTGATGAAATCACTTCAGCAATGAACCCCGAGGAATCCGAAACCTCATCTTCACCCATCAAGGAAATATGTAACGGTGCCGAACAATCATCACACGTCTTAGGTCTTAAGTGGGAGCATGTCAAAGACACATTGGTTGTTAGCAGATGCGTGGATCGTCCTCTCGATAAAGCAATAACTCAACGAACCGTCTTGAGTTTCGTCTCTTCTGTGTTTGACCCTGTTGGGTTAGTAGCTCCATACACAGTTAGGGCCCGTCTTTTACTGAAAGATATTTGGAAAATCAGTGGACAAAGTTGGGACGACGAATTGCCAGAAGACATAAGAGATAAGTTTCTCGAGTGGCATTCCGGTCTCCCTCTCTTAGGGCAATTGACTATTCCCCGTTGTTACTTCACAGAGCCTGTTGATCAAATTGAGTTCCACATGTTCGGTGATAGCTCGCAGGACGTTTTCTGTGCTGTTGGATTTTGCGTGCGCGACTCGCGAGCTCGCATAAAACTCAAATATCCTTCATCTTTGGTAAAGCTTGCGTTGCGCCCATGAAAGCGCTATCTATACCAAAGCTAGAGCTTCAAGCTGCTCTGCTCGCCACACGACTAAAAGATGATATACTGGCCGCCCTTACCGTCTCTGTTAATCATGTCTACATGTGGACAGATAAGACAACAGTTTTGCAGTGGCTAAACTCCACTGAAAAATTACCTGTATTCGTCGCTAATCGTGTCGGCGAAATTCTCGAATCGACCACTATTGATGAGTGGCACCATTTTCTGAGCGGCGATAATCCAGCTGATACCGGTACGCGGGGAATTTCTTCGGAAGCCCTCAAGGATAGCAGCTGGGTTATTGGTCCGAGCATTCTCAGGACTACTGATTCGCCGTTTATACCCGACGAACGTGTAATCAATAAAATTCGTTTGATGGGTCCTTCCTGTGATGTTGATAATTGCTTGGAGACATCATCTTCCTTCGTCACCGATGTCACATCCATCAAACATCCCGAACACGGGTTCAATTGGGAAAGATTCAGTTCCTTTACGAGATATAAGCGAGTAGTCGCTTTTATGTTGAGGATGCTGCCTTCACATAAGCATTTTCGTGGTA